>NW_009918858.1:10211-22622 GCF_000696875.1 Nestor notabilis
GGAAAGGCTTCAAGGTAAATCACACGGCGACGTGGACCCGACACAGGACGTGTAAGCACGCAGAGATCACACAGGACACCACAAATACGTTGAGACAACTGCAGTTCTGGAGACAACAAACCTGATGACAGAAGTCTAAGCAAGATCTCCATTTTGCAGGGAAGAGCAGGATTGTGAGAGCAGTCGTTTCCTTAAACATTTATTAATCCCCTTCCCTGCAGATGTAACATTTCCCCTGTTTTTCCCCTGCACTTCACAACACATCTCAGTGCTCAAGGCATGAACTTTACCAGGGCTGATGTCTTTAGTGGATGACTGGAGGTGAGCCAGAAGGCAATGTCTTCCAGGCATCTCCCCCGACATCCCCTCGGCCCACCCCGCTGCTGGTGAGCACCAGGGATGGGCTGGCAGAGCTCGCTCCGAGCGCTCTTGTCACCAGGGTCTTGCAGATTCAGATCATCTGTGAATGTTTTGAGTTGATAAAGACGGAGATTAAGGGATAAAAAAAAGGAAAGACATTTTAATTCTGTTATTGGTGTCATAGAATAGTTTGGATTGGAACGGACCCTCAAAGGTCGTCTAGTCCAACCCCCCTGCAATGAGCAGAGACATCTTCAACTAGATCGGGTTGCCCAGAACCACATCCGGCCTGGCCTTGAATGGCTCCAGGGACGGGGGATCACCCAGCTCTGAGCAGCCTCTGCCAGTGTTTTGCCACCCCCGTTGTTACAGATTTCTTCCTTGCATCCAGCTTGAATCTCCCCTCTTCTAGTTTAAAAGCATCACCTCTCGTCCTGTCACAACAGGACCTGCTAAAAAGTCTCTCCCCATCTTTCTTACAGGCCCCTTTTAAATACTGAAAGGCTGCAATAAGGTGTCCCCAGACTCTTCTCCAGGCTGAACAACTCCAACTCTCTCAACCTTTCCTCATAGGAGAGGTGTTCCATCAGCTGAGTTGTCAACCCAGCTATGCAGTGTACCTCTAAAACTGACTGAAGAATTAATTTGTGTGATTTTTTTCCACCTATTGATTATTTCAGTTCAGCTTTGTTACTCAGTTCCAACTCAGTGGTTGTTATCTGGGCTGTGCCTTTCTTACTTAAGCTGCACAGCAACATCTTGGCCCCAGATTGGATCATTTATCCCTGGTAATTTGTGCCAGGTAATGTTGAGGCATGGTCCCTCCAGCTGGGATTTGGGAAGTTAGCAATTAGAGACGTGATTTCAGCATCCCGTTGATGCCACTTGTGCAGTCTGCGGGGAGAAGGAGGGAAGCAGCTTTAGGCAGAGGTTCCTCCTTCTGATGGTGCTGTGAATCTCCCTCTGGAGAGAGCCCTCTCCCCAACGACAGTGCGTGCCCCAAGATAAGTAGCAGAGAACAAGCCTTGTATGTAGAAGAGGATGTAAATCCCTTGCTTCTGGTTCTTGGGGACAAGCTTCTTTACTGAGCAACTGCTACCTTTGGCCTGATTTTTATTATTTTCATTTTAAATATGAATACTTGCAGACTGCAAACAAACCCCCAAATCCTTACAAAAATTAAGGGGGAAAAGCTGCCAACAATAATTTATAGGAGGAATAATTGAAGTTAATAACAAAAATTGAGGTTGGGGGGGGGGTTGTAGTTGTTTGGTGTGTGTGGTTGGAACAGATTTTGAAGACCTTTCACAGCCATGGGGACTAGTGATTTTCCTGCTTATCTGAAGGAGAGCTCTGATTCTCATTTAATCACTGGTTTCTTCTAACCGCAGCTTGTGAAAGCTCAGGCTTCCAGAAGAGCCCCAGCCCCAGTCAGCCTTGCTGTAACGTTATGAAAATTGGCAACTATTAAAATATGTGCAAATATTTTTCGAGCCACTTTTTTCTCAGCTCTGCAGCCACCAGCAGGGACCTTTTGAGGTATAACTGCTCCCTATGTAAAATATTCCTGAGCCCAGTTCAGAGCTGGTGCATGGAAACGCAACTGTACTGACTTCAGCAATGAAACCCCCAAAGCAGCCAAAAGCCCAAAGATGTTATAAACCCTTACAAACACATGGAGTTTGGGTTTATGCTATATAAGTTTTTTATTTACCTATTGTTCATATAACCAAGCATAGAATCCCAGACTGGTTTGTGTTGGAAGGGACCTTAAAGCTCCTCCAGCTCCAACCCCTGCCCCGGGCAGGGACACCTTCCACTAGAGCAGGTTGCTCCAAGCCCCTGTGTCCAACCTGGCCTTGAACACTGCCAGGGATGGGGCAGCCACAGCTTCTCTGGGCACCCTGTGCCAGCGCCTCAGCACCCTCACAGGGAAGAGCTTCTGCCTAAGATATAACCTTAATCTCCCCTCTTCCATCTTTTTTTCTTCCTATTTAGGCATTTTTAGGCAAAGAAAATGCTGTTTTTCACCTGAAGGTGGGGAGGCTGAATTAGATGAATAATAGAATGCAATTTTAAAAACTTCTTGTGTGGAACAGTTCATTTGGGCACTTTATGATGAAATATGTTTGTACAGGAACACCTGGCTTCATAGTTTTGAAAACATCTCCCAACCTCAGCCATTCCCTGCCTCCTCCTCCTCCAACTGGTGCAAATGTGACTTCAGGGCTTATGCCTCAGCCAAGGGAGCTCCGGGTGCAGGAAGGAGACCTGTGATATAAATCACCCCTTGTTCCCTGCTGTGCAGGTGGCCTTGATGAAAGAGGACAGATTCCTGTGCAGCACCAGAGCCACACGTACCAGCAGTTGCTGGGAGCATTAGACCTGTCTGAAAGGTGATATTCCCTGGATGGATGCCCAGTGCATCCCCCAGCACAGACGCGCTCCTGCAAGGGGAAGGAGAAGGGATCACACCAAGTCAGTGCAGGCTAAGGTCTTTCTTCCTCGTGGATATAGGAAAACAAGCACAGAATCCTTATTGCTTGTCCAGACAGGTTGCAATTCAGAATCTGGTGTTATTGCATTATTTTGAGCCCTATGCTGAGGATTTAAAACCCTTTTGTATGTTTTCAAGCAGTGGTTTGTTAAAAGGCTTTGCTTTACCTTGTGTGCTGTTACCCACCTCTGAGGAATTTCGATCAGCTGAGCTGTAGATACAATTCCTCCAAATACATGAGGAAAAAATCAGCTGGAATGGTCACACGAGAGATCAAACAAGAATTCATCTTGGGAAGCATCAGCATCCAGGCTGATGTGTGTTACACCAGCTAATCCATCCAAAGGTTTGCTAAAGGTATCCTAGAAAGAATCAGGGTAAGCAGTCAAATGGGGCAATGGTGAGAATCTCCTCTTTCCCCAAACACTTTGGCAGAGCCAGCAAGTCCTTGCTCTGCATTGCAAAGCAAAGAGTGTTTCTCTCTCCTTTTCTTTCTTGTTATCTCCTCCAGCATCAAAAGCATAATAAGGAATTTTAATTTAGAGCAATAATTTTGCCTTCTTACTACATCTAGTAGCTGTTGCTATCTCTAAATTAGGTATGCTGAGCTGTGGGCATACTGAAAATCTCATGCATGGGGAAGGGGAAGGAAATGGATTGTGGTTGCAGGTTCAATTCAACCAGCTTGACTTGCCCACAAGGCACTGTAAGTTACATACTGCTCACACTGTACTTGCAGGAGGTTTGTGCTTAGCAGGAGGCTGAAGAGAAAATATTTATTCAGAGATAACGAATATTCAGCCCCCTTCACTCTCCTCCCCGCCCCCATTTTCTGCCTATTTTCTGCCTTTTCTTTGTCTCAATCATCTCTTAGCAATGGACAATACTGGTGTATAGTTAACAATTTGGTACCAGCAGAAGCAGTGGTGTGAATGGTGCAACAGTGACTGTTTCTATGCATGGGGACTCTATCCAGCATTCAGAAAATACTTATTGTCAAATTGCTTAAAAATCAAAACTCGTTTTTGCATCCCTAAATGTTTTCCTATTGAGTGGATGGCTGTGCACGGATGAGATGGAGCTGCAAGTGGGATATTGGCAGGAATCAGATGGATGCAGCAAAGCAAGAGGAGAACCAGGGGCTTATTAAACATATGAAGTCTTTTTAGGCAGTGTTAACAGATATGTGCTTAAATATGGGGGAATATAATAGCTAACGGGGTATTGTAGCCTTTGTTTGTACATGGTTTTTCAGTGTGTTTGTGTCTTGTGCTAAGCCTTCACGTCCATTACACTGATGTGCAGCTTCTAGGATAAAGGGTGCCCTGGAATTAGGGGCTACTTACTGATTACACCCTTCCCTCCACCTGCATTGCTTTATTGCTATTTCCACTGGGATGTGGATGAGGATGGGGACGAGCTCCTCCAAGTGTCTCTGTGTCATAGTGATTCAAACTCTGGGTGAAAAAAGGTAATGCCTGGAGAGGAAAGGGTTTACAAACATCTTTTATGGCTTAATTGAAGAAATGTTAGTGTAAAAATGAAGAGCGTTGTGTGTGTCCTGCTGATTGTAGGTTGTGGGTTGAGGTGAGGGTGCTTGCATTTGCAAATAAGCAAATTAAATAAAGCAAAGCACAGTTTGGGTCAAATAAGTGATGCTATAAAAATGAGGCATTTTGGCTTGCTTTATTTCTCTCTGTGAAGAGAGAAGCAAGTCAGAGGATGACTCTCTGAGGAGCCAATACCACCACAAGGATGCTGAAAACACAGGAAGAATTGAAGTGTATCTTCTCCTCCTGACTTCTTCACCAACCACAGAGATTTTATATTAAAAACAAAACAACAAAAAAAAAGGAGCTAGAATTAAACAGACTAAAAATGCAAATTCATGGCACAAAGAAGAAAAGTGGAGCATGAAAGAGAAAAGCCTCCTGATTGCTTGTAAGGGGAGGGATGGCTCTGGGGCTTTAATTTTTTTAAATAGAAATGCTATTGCATTTTATTTCTGTTCTTTGCAAAGGGAATGTTGCTATAGAGTTGGAGGTTGTCTGATGTCCAGACTAATGTCTCTCTGGAGAGACCTTATAGCAGTCTTCCAATACCTAAAGGGGCTCCAGGAAACCTGGAGAGGGGCTTTGGACAAGGGCCTGTAGGGACAGGACAAGGGGAATGGCTTGAACCTGCCAGAGGGGAGATTGAGATGAGCTCTTGGGCAGAAGCTCTTCCCTGTGAGGGTGCTGAGGCGCTGGCACAGGGTGCCCAGAGAAGCTGTGGCTGCCCCATCCCTGGCAGTGTTCAAGGCCAGGTTGGACACAGGGGCTTGGAGCAACCTGCTCTAGTGGAAGGTGTCCCTGCCCGGGGCAGGGGTTGGAGCTGGAGGAGCTTTAAGCTCCCTTCCAACACAAACCAGTCTGTGATTCTATGATTCTACGTTTGGGGGACTGGGGTTAGCACACCCCCTCCTATCTTGCTCAGTGTTCTCTTTCAGGCCCTGGGGGGCACCTCTTGGTGGCAATGGGTATGGACAGAAGGCTGGAAACACGGCCTGAAAATACCTTTTTCTGTTGGTTTTGGGCCATTCCACCTTCCCTTCCTCCCTGGAGATTTACTGTATTAAATTTTCTGTTTTGTCTAAAGGCTCTGAACAAAGGGAGATTTGTAGAAGATTTGTGTGAGGCAACGGCTCATATTTGGTCTATATTTCAGAGAGGTAAAATAAAATGCTGAACCTAGTAGGGATAAACCGCCCTGGGAGTTTTCCTGGGTACCAGTGGCATATTTTTTGGTGATCTTTCTGGGGGTTAAGGGTGAAGCTGGAGCTATATGAAGAACAATTTGTTTGCTCTTAACCGAGGCAAAGACAGATGAAGGTGGTGAGTGCAGCTGCTGGGGCTTTCAGTCACTTGTTTTTAAACCTCATCACGTGCCTGTCCTGATGCAGCCCTTGCAAGTCCTCTTTGCTGTTTGCACGATGCTCTCGTGCTTTCCATACTTGCTTCTGTCTGCAGATCTGTAAAGCTTCCTAAAAATAGGGATTAAACTGGTGCTGTGAGGTGATGTCTGTATTCTGAGCACAAACCCTTCATGATTTCATACTCTTTATTTGCAGATACATAAAAAGTGGAGGATAAATTAATTAATCTGGACAAACTGGCCTTGAAAATGGGTGTTACTGAAAGCAGTCAATCTGTCATCATTCTTACAAATCTCTGTTTATCCACACATCCCATGAAAGGCTGAACTACAGCTTTTAGTTTATATTGACTGTTTGTTTCCCAAAATGGGCAAGAATTTCATCAATGTAGGTAGGTACATACTGTGTTCCCAGCATCATGCTGTAGGTTGTTCCTCGAGCAAGGTGATTCCTTGGCCAAAATCCCCTTCAGTTTGTTTTCAATTACTGTCTCTGTAGTGTCTGTGCTATCGCAAAGGGCTTCTTGTCACTTTGTTCAGAGGTCAATGTGGGCTGTTCACCTCCTTAATAGATGTAGAGGACCATGCTTAGTGGGAGCTACCTGGGAAAAAGGACCACACTGCTCAGCTGGGGCTTTCCTGCTGCTGGGGCAATTGTGAGGCTTCTCATTGCTTGTTCTGTTTTCCAAGCAGCAATGGCATCATACGTTCATAACCCTCCTTTTCTTCTTTGTGAGTTCAGAGGAAAGGAAGCAGTGTAATTTGTCATGGCTTGAAGATAGGCAACAAGAATCATGTTAGCAATGATTGTGTGCCGAAACACCTCTCTGCAAATGCACATCACCCTGTGCTTTCCTCTGCGCATAAATGGATGGCAATTTGCACCCTGAGACAGCAGGTCATGAGGTGGAATTGGCAAAGCCATCATAACCATCTCCTTGCTTGACCCACCTAAGAACGTGAAATCAGGGGGGTTTCACACCAGCTTCTCCCTAAAATTCCACCAGGCCAAAATCTCAAAATATTGGGGAAAAGAGGGAAAAAATCCTCATAGTAATTAATTAGTGTTCACTGATTAACTTTAATAATATAATTTAGAGTCACTGCCTGGAAACACAGTAGCTTTGGCCCTGTGCCATGATATAATATGTATGGCTGCTGTCTTTCTTGTGGCCACGTATCCATTTTGAGCCCTGACAGTGATGATCAGTTTTTAAACATTTAATTGCTGCCATTGGTTTACCTAAGGAATTTTATGGCCTTGCTTAGCCAGCCAGTACCTGACAGCAGCTGCTATTGATCACAATGATTTAGGTATCTTTTAAAAAAGAGTGAAAAATAAATTCTCTAACTGCAATTTTTTATTGCATGTAACTCCTTACTATTGAACAGGCTTAGAGGAAGTTGAACTGTCAACACCACAGAAGCATCCATATCAGTAATCTAATAGAGCCCACATTTTGCCAACTATCCCAGGCTGTCACATCTGCCATCACCACCTGTGATAATTTTCCTGCTTTTTTTGCACTAAATAATCAATTACAACATTCCTGATTTTTCCCTCCACAGACACTCATTTATTACAACTGGCTCTGGTTGGTGATTATGTGTTTTTAAATGCCAGCGAGGAGGTGTGGGTAATTTTGAGCCGGGCAGGCTTTTTGAGCATAGCAATGGTTGTTGTGGAGCCTCATACACCCAACTGCACGGAGCTGCTCTCCATCAGGTGTGTCATTAACAAGGGATGACCCCACGCATGTAGATGAGAATTTGCAGAATGAGAATTGGAATAACCAAGATGTGTAAAACTTCACAATTTTCAGTCTCAATCAACACGGTCTCTTGGAGCACTGGATGCTGGTAATATGCAATGAGTGTGTTTGCAGGATCCTCATTCCCAATGATGATGGATGAGCGAGACAGGAACCATCCTGACCCAAGTTTTGTGGTTGGCAGGTGGGAAAAGCCAAGAGGGAAACATTGTCTTGGGGGAAGCTGAGTAAATATGGTCAAGAATTGCTGAAAGACAATGAACAGAGAAGACCATGATGCTACATCTCCTAGGCTCGTTTTAGAAAACAACTGCACTTTAAAGAGCAAGGAATGGAATACATTGGTTTTTTGTTTTTCAAAAGAAAACTGGCTATGTCAGCTCTCATGTCTATGTGATGTGCCAATGCTGCCTGAATCACAGAATAGTTAAAGTTGGAAAGGACCTTAAGGTCATCCAGTTCCAACCCCCTGCTGTGGGCAGGGGCTCCTCACACTAGACCATGTTGCCCAAGGCTCTGTCCAACGGGACTTGAACACTGCCAGGGATGGGGCAGCCACAGCTTCTCTGGGCACCCTGTGCCAGTGCCTCAGCACCCTCACAGTACAGAACTTCTTCCTTATATCTAACCTAAACTTCCCCTAATTTTAAACCCATTCCCCCTTGTCCTATCTCTCCAGTCCCTGAATGACTTGGGTTTGTATCTACCATTACACATTGAGTACCTCTTCAATGTGTCCCTACTGATTATTTCAACATCCTGAATCAGGGGGACATCAGCAGGGCTTGAACCCCTGCAGTACCCCTGGGTGCCCTGGTTTGTGTCAGCATCGCCAAAAGAAGCTGTTAAACCACCCTTGTTTCCAGGGAGAAAAGTGAAAATGTCAGCACCAGTGGCTTTTAAAGGCAGGAGCAGAGCTGAAAGGGCAGGGATGGGAGTGGAGCAGACATGTAGACTCACGGGGTTTAGTACAGCCTGATCACAGACCCCTCTTACATGAATATTTTAAAAACAGTCATCTCTTTTATATGCCATTAGTTAAGAGGTACTATTGGAAGTGTGGTTTGACATAAAAGGATGGCCCAAGTCCAGCCTGTTTGTGAGAGAAGGTTTTTCTTGCCAGTTCGTGGGGAATTTACCCCAGTGATCTTTGGAAAATCACTTTCCAAAATCTGTGTCCGATTTCCTCCTTTGCCCTCGCAGAGCTGCATTGGTGTTTTTCAGCACCCTCCTAAATACAAATGTGACATTGTGCACTTTAAGAGCTGCAGAAACAGTGCCTTTGACCTGGGTAAGATACCTTTTGTTGTGAAGCACATGAACCAGTTGTAGCTAAGTTGGACTTAAAAACTGGATTTATTTATTATTTTTTGGGGGTTAGTACCTGATTTGCACTTGCTCAGCTCCTTTTTGCACTGGCTGTGTCTAAGTTCCAGTGATGCTATGTGACTCTGCTATAAGGGGGACTTTAGTATTGTTCTTGGTTCCAGTAAGGTTCATAAGGGTGTCTCTGTATTTGCTTTTGGAAGATGCTATCTGAAGTTGTATAAAAACTGTGAGCCTTGCGATAGACTTTTCTACATAGAAAACTATTCAGGAAATGATGTTTTAAAAAGGGCAAACCTTAAAAATAAAAAAGTCCAAAATGTGCCTTGGTTGAGCTTTTAAAAATATGACACATCCCCTAAATATGTCACATTTACTTTTTATAATATTATAAATAAAAAGTTGAGTGAGAAAATAATCTCTTTGCTGTACTTGGGAGCACAGCCTCTGCCAGCAAAGGTCTCTGTAAATAGCAGAGGTCAAAACTGCTTGGGATCTCTCCAGCACCCATCTGAAAGGAAGGAATACATTTTTATGTGTACATGACATAAAACATATATAGGTATTCCTCCAGGCATCATAAATTCTACTGACTGGGATATGCCAAGCAGATGCCAAAAAATCCAGGGGAAAAAAAACCTATTTGTTAACCCCCTTGGCTATTGTTTCTTAATGCTGCCGTAGAGCTAAATGTACTTGAAGGTTAAGTTTGGCCTGGGAATTTTCTGATAACCACTTTTGGACTGAAACCCTGCAGTTTATTGAAGTGGGTTTTTTTACGAGAAGAAGCTGATATTGATAAATCTTCTCATTTAAGTGCAAAGTTTAAGTTGTCCAAAGGTATTTTATTTTTTAGGTTTCAGAACAATTTTGGATTCAAACCCACTTTCTATCTTTTTGTTTAATACTGTTAATTTGCAGAAAAAAATGAATAGAAATAGTCCTGAACAAAAAGAAATTGGACTTTTTTCCCTTTGTAGACTCCTCCTCTGTTATTTTCTCAGTTTCACAATGGCACAGGAAATGGTGCTATAAGGGTTGGGAAGAATTGGTCTCTGCATTTCCAGTCTTTATTCTTATTTGAAAGACTTAGGAATATTTTTTTGCTTATTCACTTTTGGAGCTGAAAACATATCCCTGAGTAGCTTTGAATGAGCTTCCATTTGTTGCAAGTTCCACACAATTTTGGTTTAAGTCATGTTATTTGTACTGGTCTGTTTGGGTTTTTTTGGTTATGTTATTTGGCTATATTATCCATCACATCAGAGTTTTCCAGCTACTGTTTAATCCAGCCAAACAGAGACATGGCATCAGGATAAATTATAGGCCAGTGAGGTATCACTCCCCACCTTGCCTAAAACCCTCTCACTGCAATGGCTTCAGGAAGGAAAGGCAGAGTATGGTTGCAACTGGGGTGAATATATTTGAATTGGGAAGAAAGACTTGTGGAAAAAACACTGGGACAACTCCAGTGCCCTCCTGTATCTGTGCTTTGCATTTGAGGTGCTCAGAGCATCGCTGCTATAGGAGAAAAGAGGAGCTGCTCCTCTGTATTGTCTCTTCAAAATGTTGGTGTTAATAAATAACTTGACAGGAGAATGGAGCCAGGAGGGGGCTGGTCTCTTCTTCTAAGTAACAAAAGACAGGACAAGAGGAAATGGTCTCCAGCTGCACCAGGGGTGTGTAGGCTGGATATTAGGAACAATTTCTTCCCCAAAGGGTGCTCAGGCATTGGAACAGGCTGCCCAGGGCAGGGCTGGAGTAAGTTCCACACAATTTTGGTTTAAGTCATGTTATTTGTACTGGTCTGTTTGGGTTTTTTTGGTTATGTTATTTGGCTATATTATCCATCACATCAGAGTTTTCCAGCTACTGTTTAATCCAGCCAAACAGAGACATGGCATCAGGATAAATTATAGGCCAGTGAGGTATCACTCCCCACCTTGCCTAAAACCCTCTCACTGCAATGGCTTCAGGAAGGAAAGGCAGAGTATGGTTGCAACTGGGGTGAATATATTTGAATTGGGAAGAAAGACTTGTGGAAAAAACACTGGGACAACTCCAGTGCCCTCCTGTATCTGTGCTTTGCATTTGAGGTGCTCAGAGCATCGCTGCTATAGGAGAAAAGAGGAGCTGCTCCTCTGTATTGTCTCTTCAAAATGTTGGTGTTACTAACTTGACAGGAGAATGGAGCCAGGAGGGGGCTGGTCTCTTCTTCTAAGTAACAAAAGACAGGACAAGAGGAAATGGTCTCCAGCTGCACCAGGGGTGTGTAGGCTGGATATTAGGAACAATTTCTTCCCCAAAGGGTGCTCAGGCATTGGAACAGGCTGCCCAGGGCAGGGCTGGAGTCACCGTCCCTGCAAGTGTTCACACCCCGGGTAGACGAGGCCTCAGTGCCAGGGGTTAGTGGTGGCCTTGGCACTGCTGGGGAATGGTTGGACTTGATGATCTTAAAGGTCTTTTCCAACCTGGTTGATTCTATGGCAAGAATATTTTGTGTATTTATGTTGGATACCAGCCTGCAAGCAGCCATGTAGGTGATGGGTTGAGAAGTGGTACATCGCACCAAAATGCAGATGGTGAAGGCTTTGCTTGGGACACCTCCTAGCAGCTTCTGGACACTGGTCCACACTGTTCTCACTGTCTTAACTTCTGCTGGATTACGTTTGCTATAATCATGTTAAAATGTGTTTAAACTACTAATGCACTGGGTCGTTGATTTTAAGTGTTCTCTCTACTATGTTTAATTATTGCACAAGCTGCTATTTAAGAGCACAATTTGGATGGTGGGATGTAAAAACGCCTTCTTAGATCATAATAAATGAAACAACCCCGTAATGGTCTGTGTGGGACTTTAGCAAAGAGGGGTTTATAGTGGAGAGAGAGGCCAGCTATATGCATGCCCTGTCTAAACCTTCAGCTTCTTCTAAGTCCTCCTTCATCTCATTAGGAAATGTATTATCAATACAAGTTGGTTATATGGAATCAATCTCTCTGTTTGTTAGGAGACGTGAGACCCTGCGTGCTAACATGTGTGCTTATTCATAAATAAATAGAGAAGGGGAGAATATATAGAGAAGAAGGAGGTACTGAAGCACACTGAAATCTTCTCTGAAAGGCATTTCCCTACTTTTCTGTGGTTTTAATCTAAAAATAAGCTGTATTCCACCAAGCAAATATCATGTCTCCGCTCATGGGGGCTGGTGGCTCTGGGAGAACATCCCGCATGTGCTCCTCGCTGCTTAGTTATCTTGAATTACACAAACGATTTTAAAACATATGTCAATAGGCTTTTAAGTAAGCAGATTCTGGTGTGATTAATTAATCATACATTTCCTCAACTTCAAATGAACTTTTTAATGAAAAGTAGTCATGGTTGGGGTGGGTTTTTTTGCCTGTTTGTTTTTATCCATCTGCATACTGCTTAGTTTGAGCATATTAATTATAATAAATAAAAAATAAGGAAAGCAGCAGGTGTTCCCTTATGTATTCTACAAAGAATCTTATTCTTTAAATTTTACCAGATTATTTTATTCCTGC
>NW_009918858.1:22653-42303 GCF_000696875.1 Nestor notabilis
ATTCTCGCTGTGGGTTTCACAACATAAATATTTTCTTTTATTCACATGAGGCTTTTTTTTTTGTTGGCAATTTGAAGGCTGTCATGGTTTGTGGAGAAGAAAACATACTTCTAATGTCTCCTTGCTCGTCCATGACTGATTTTACATAGACTCAGGAGTGAGTTTTAAATAAGTGGATTCCCCCATAATATTCTGGGTAAGGCACAAAGGGAAGCATGGGTTTTTGACTCTCAATTTCACTTGCAGGGGCTGTGTTTGGGAATGGTTATTTGTATTAGGCTGTATTTGTATTTGGAGGAGAATAGGTGAGTGATGTGTTTCTGGGTTTCACAATTTTCAGTCTGAGTCTGAAGGGCTCATTCATCTGAGCACTTGAAATAAGGAGTGCAAAGATGAGGGTCAGATGATGATGATTATTATTGTTATTATTATTATCATCATCACCATTACTATTATTACTGTTGTTATAGTTGAAGATATCCCTGCTCATTGCAGGAGGTTTGAACTAGGTGAGCTTTGAAGGTCCCTTCCAACACAAACTATTCGATGATTCTATTACTATTATTTTACTTCTAACGAAGATTTCTCACCCTCTCCATAACTCCAGGAGCTGTGACATCTGGAGCAGCCGTCATGGCTGAGAGGTACAATGAGGCTGGGGTTTGGCAGTGCAAGAGAGGTCCCTGTTTCTTGTCCTTTGTCTCCTGGGTAAGATGAGTTCTTGGGTGGTACCTGAGGGAGAGCAGCAAAAATCCAACCAAAGACTTTGAGTAATTTCTTTCAGCCCACAAGTTGCTTATCGCTTCCTGGGAAAGAGGAATATCCACATTTAGGTACTCAGGTGGGGGTTCAGCTTGTGGCCAAGCTTACCTGGAGCTACTGGGCTGTCCAAAGTCTTCCTCCTTACTTGTATTTCCTCTATTTTTTATTATTTTTTAAAAGTAAGTTAAAATGCACGACAAAAACCTTCAGCCAAGAGTTAAAAAGGAAGAAAAGGCATCTACTTTAACTGCATCCTGACGGAAAACTCTCCTTTTTATTATTATTCCTATTTCTTTTTTTAATTAAAAGCAAGCTTGGATGCCAGTGAATGGCATGGGAAGCTAAAAAAGCAACTTGAAAGTTTGGGAGAATTATTTTTGTATGTTTCAAACATGAAGCGAGGATTATAAGCAGTTTAAAAGCTTTACCATTTCAACGTTATCCATCAGAGGCCCCTCTCAATGCCCAGATGAATACGGGAGTGGACAAGGTTCTGGTTCCTTTCAGAGAGCTGCCTCGACCTTCTGGGTTTTTCCTCAGGCATTGATGTTTGGTGCATATGAAAGGATTTCTCCCGGGGTTTTTCCAAGAGTTTTGTGGGAAGTGAAGCAGATTGGGTGAAGTAAGAATACAGACTTGAGTTCTTTCTGTGTTTTTGGTGGTAGAGAACTGACTTCTGCATTATCTCACAAACACATAGGAGACATAAAAAGGGGAAATTATGCAGAAAAACATAAATTATGTAGATGCTGGAAAGCCTATGCAAAACATGATATGTGCACATAATAGCATATTTCCCTTGGGTCTAATTGCATCCTTTGGGTACCTTTTGAAGCATCTGAATATTCAGAAGAAAGCAAATTTATTGTAATTTACAAAATATCACAAAAAATAAGGTTGATAAAATGATGTATGTTGTAATGGAAACTCACTCTTCAGTCGTGTTCCCAAAGTTGTCCGAAAAGTAAAATGTAACAAATTGGAGCTGCCATAAGGTGGGGGATCGGGCTGCTTCCCCAGGCCCATCAGTCCCTTTCCCTTTGCAGCTGTGGTGCTTTTCCAGATGCTTTTTTGGCAGGTCCTCAGCACTAACCCTTGCAAGGAGAACCATGGGGCTGCTGCGCTGGGTAATGAACAGCTCCTGTGTCATTTATTTCTTTTCAATAGCTGAGATTTAGTCAGGGTAGAGAAGCTCTGTGACAGCCCCTCAGAGTGGCTCTAAGTGGACATGATGGGGGAGGTCCGGTGTCAGAAGGGCTCATCATGATATCTGGTCTCCCACCGAAACTCCTCCCGAGCCCCTCTGAGCAAATTGACAGATATTTCTTTGCATCAAGAAACAGGTAATCTGCAGATAATCAAAATGCCCCTGGACCAATTACAGCTGCCCTCAGTGATCTCTTCCCCATTGGGATGAATATGTAAGCTTTTGGGAAACTTGTGATCAGTCACCAAAACCTATGTATATTCATCTGTCTTTGAAACAGCTTCACTGCTTTGAACTCAAGAGTCAGAAGGTAAAGTAAAACAATCAGAAATTCTTGCTGAGCCACATTTTAACATTCTTCTGGAGTCAGGAGGTTATTGTAGCTCTTCTTCCCTGAGTATTCCCTCATCAAAGGCAGAGTCAAATGCCCTCACCACCTCTCACTGGGCTCCCCTTCCAAGTCACAAGGGCTAGAGTCAGCCTCCTTGACACTGTCGCTGGGGAATACTGACTATTCCCTTTGCAGAGCCTCGATTGGATGGAGACTTGAGTAATTACTTCTGATGACTGGTATCTGTATATGGATGTTCACATTTCAGGTCAGACATACGTAGGCACTTGCTTTGGAGAACAAACTCTTTGGAAGAGTGGGTTATCAATAGGTTTAAGAGTTTGCCTGGTAAAAGCTTGTAGGAGCATTTACATTAGCCACCAGCATCCGTGATCAGTGTGTTGACCCATTGCTATGATGAGTTCTGAGTAGGGCACGAGAAAAAGCACCAGATTCTGCAGAGGTTTTGCTGCATAGCCCATCTTGTTCTGTTAGGGATACCTAATTTGGTCATTTTGGCAGCAAAATCTGGGTCCCAGACACCGACAGTGTCAGAACAGTGGAGATTCAGCACATTGCCTTTCACAGAGCAGTTTGATGGGAATTTGAGTGTTGACTGTAATGCAGAGAAATTTGGAGCCTCTGTGAGAAACAGATCTGTGTTTGGTTAAACATCAGGACTTTATCTTAGTCCTTGTTCAAAGTCTACACACCCCGTATAAAAAGCAAGCACTGGACTTCAGCCCTCAGGTGATGACACAGAAAAAGAATCCCTGTAAGCCTGTTATAGATCAGGAAGATACCACATGAAATTAGTTAAGTTCTCAATACGTTATCCCAGTTAATTTTTGTCAGTTTTAAGAAGCTTTCCTCCTCCCATCGTTACTCAGACCATGGGAAGGGCTGTGTGTTGTACCCCTCTGATGTCATGCATGTGTGCATGTATGTCCAGGGACTCTTCCTCTCTCCCAGGGAGCCCTGGAAGCTCTTGGATGGGGTCACTGGGATTTGCCATCTCTATTTGTCTTGTATTCCTGTACAGTCAGTGTGGAGTGGGCTGCCTTTGGGTAAAACCCCTGTAGGGGTGCAGCTTGTGACCTGCTCTCCAGGTCCCATCCTGGTGGCACAGCCTTGTGCAGCCATGTGGGATGCAGGCAAAGCACCTGGATGCCTTCCTGGGGTCTATTACACTATTACTTCCTTGGTCTTGCTTTGCTCTGGTAACCTTGTATTCATAAACATGTGTCCAAACTTCCCCACGCTTGGAATTTAAATACATAAATGTCCTGTTAAGATCTGTTGTTGGTTTGTAATGTATTGTCAGCTGTCCTGCAGCCTTTTTATCTTCTGATTAGCTTTGAAATCATTGAAGCCAGTGAAGATTCGTTTGTTATCTCGGTTCTCGAAGGAGTAGAAATCCAGTGATCGCACAAATGTGCTGTGAGGCAAGTACCCATTTGTAAGATAGATGATGATTGCTTGTCGATACCGAGAAAAAGAGCTTTGTCAAACCTGAAGTTGCCTCCTTTTTTAATAAAAAATATTATTTTTATTTTCATGCTTTGAGGAAATTGCAAAGCTGCGAGCGGGAGAGAAAGACAAAAAAACCCACAACCACCCCAAAAACCCAAGGTGACTCGGGTGTTTGTTATTTGCCTGCTTTTGAGGTATGCAAGACATTATTTCTTCCTTTTTTTTTTTCCAGAACAAAAGCTGTCAAGGGAAAGAAAATACTTCTTTTATGATAAGCTCATGCAGGTTTACAGGAATTTTCTTTCTTTAATGAGCAAAGATGTAATCTGCTTCACTGCCTGCTTTCTCTAATCATCTGCCTGAGATGGAGCTCTCCATTGCAACCACAAGAGCTAGTGGGACTTGGCTTGCTGTTGGGTAAACTTTGCTAGCTGGGAAGCTTGCTTTGGAACAAATATTTGGCTGCAACATACAGTTGTGGATGCACCTACAGTTGCTATGTATTTGTGTAGAGGTATTCTCTTCTAAGCATCCTAGGACCAGATTAATGCATAGTCCAGGTCAGAAATGAAGTGGTTGGAGATATTTACACAGCCAGTGTTGTCTTGGTATGGTATTGTGTAAAGATTCTGTTAACACTTTATATTTTCTACTCTTCTTTGATACATACATGGTAATTCTAATAGGTAAAGCCATGGAGAGGTGCTCTGTAAATAGACTATGGGTATTAATCTGTACCTTAAGGAGAGGATGTGTGTGTGTGTGTTAACAGCATCTGAGAAGGAGACAGCATAAAAATCATTGTGCAAAAACTGTGTATGTAACTATAAATCTTTTAAGTGATTTCTAACAAAAAATGTTTAAGTTCCTCAGAATGAAATTTCATACTAAACCTCAGCTTTGTCCAGACACATTTGATGAGTGAGTCTTTGCTCAGGGCAGGGGTTTGTATCGGCTCACCCCTGCACCCCTTGGGGCATAATGGGAATTTGTACAGCTTCTTTCCTGCCTGGAATGGAGCTGAGTTTCCTTGGGTGCTCAGGGGAGCATAGCTCAGTCCAAATATCCCCTCAGCTGGAGCGAGGATGCAGTCAGCCTTTGCTTGGGGCACGCTGCAGCGTGAGATGGATTCAGTCCTCTTGGAGCCGATGATGCTCTGTTCTTTGTTAAGTAACTGTCTTTATGTACCTGAAGGTGACAGTCTCCAGATTAAACTGTGCTAGTTCCTCTATTACATCCAGCAAAGAAACTCGGAGCTAGGTGTGAAACCACATGCTGCACCACCGCTCTCCTGAAAATCAGGCTTTTCCTGGAGGCCCCTGAGAAGCGAGAAACAAAAGAGGGGAACTTTCTAAGTGAGCACATACCCTTACACTGAATCACAGCGTGACTTTGTCTCCATCACCCCCTGTTTCTTCTAACCCTCCCTCCCTGTGTTTTTCCATGCCATAAAAATAGGAGCCAGGCTCTTTACGACTCAGCAGGAGCTGGGTCTTTCTGCTTGTTTGCTCTGCAAAGACTTAGCATACTTTTGGCCACTGTGAATTAACTCAGATCAACGGGGAGGGTGGCTGGAGCTGGCTCTGTGTAGCTATGGCTCTGCATTTCCCTTTGCAAAGCTGTCACTGGAGAATCTTTCTTCTGTAAGTGGTGCAATAGGACAAGGAATAATCATTTGTGATTTCTTTCTTCAGGAACTTAAAAATATACAGTCTCAGCGAGGGCTGTGCAGTGACATTGGAGTTAAAAATGAAGAGTCGTTTGAGTAATGTGGGTTTTGTTTATTCAAGAGGAAAAATACTCCTAACTCATTCTACTACCAGCTTTGACCTTTCTTCCCTGGGAGGGAACAGATAAGCAAATGGGAAAACTGGGGGTGTGGGAAGGAGGGATGAGAAAAGAGAGGTATTGACTTTAAGCACAACTCTGTCTTACGAGTGTCCATCTGTCCATCCATCTGTGAATATATTGTAATTATTAATAATATAAATGATGTCATGGGCTCTTGGCAAGAGTATAGGGCCCCCGGGACAGCTCTGCAGCGAGTCAAAGGAAATAATAGTGGCTGTGCACATAGTGAGGGATCCATTTGGCTCAATGGGCGTCAGGTTTTCGGTGCCAAACCAGTCTCTGTGGAAGAGCAGGAGCACGCTGGGTCTGCACGAAAGCTTCCAGGGAGGTCAGGCTGGCTCCCTCCTCAGAGGAGCACCGTTAGCAGGGGAACACCGAGTGCATGGTCACAAAACACATAACTTAAAAAGCACATGGTCTCTCTGAACCCTTTCCAATGCTGCCACCAGCCAAGGAACTGGAGTTTTATAGCTTCACACATCTTCATTTCTGTGGATTTAACTGGACCAGCAGCGTTGTTGAGGATTAACTGGGAATTAAACAAGTATTTATGTGGTCCCCCTTCTGCTGAAAGGATATAGCACCAAGTGCTCCTCGCGTCCCTGAGGGCTGGGTTAACAGCCTGCCCTTGCAGTCCCGGTGTAATACGTGTGCCCTGACAGAGATGACAGCACTAGATTCCAGAAAACTTGCACATCAGCTTTCAACATCTAACGGTGCCTGGAAGGGAGCATGTGAGAAACAGCAGGACCCACAATCCAGAGCGTTTACAGTAGCTCCCCCAGAAAACGGGGCTCTGGGCTGACCTCCTCCATGCCAGGAGGATGGGGTGGTGCTGGGCTGCTGCAGAGGAACCACTTCGAATCAAGGGATCTGCTCTCCTTGCACAAGTTGTGAAGCAGCCATGGGTGCCCAAGGCAGGTTCTCTCTGAAGCCTGGTCCGTCCACATCCTGGTGTCCTGCCAGGCAGGTTAGTGCCAGCCAATAGGCACAGGTAGTGTAATTATATCTCCTGTAATCCTAAAGGATTTCTGGGGAGACAACTGAGGGCATGATTGCTTCTTAGAGCCAGTATATTGATCATTTATTGTTTTTCATACTCTGATCTCAGTCCAAATGGATCTCACCAAGCTGATGGGAATAGACAACTATTACTAAAAGGATTTGGACTGCGTTTTCCTGCCATCTGCATCTCTTTGAATCTCCTCTTTGTGGCATGGAGAATAAACATTTCACATGTCCGTATACCACGAATTACAGAAAGCTGTGGAGAAAAAATACATTGCCCTAAAAGCAGGCCAAACATGTTCCTTAGTCTTGTAATGTGCAATGTTTTTTCCAACATTTCTCAATCCATGTTTACTAATTCTCAAGCCTGAGGACATTTGTTCTCAGACATAACATACATTTGGGCTCCCTGTAAAATTAACGTACCGCTGCTAAAGCCAAGTACTTCATTTTAAGCTGGTTTTAGACAGTATTTTAAAGTAAAATACTTGGCTAGTTGTGGCCTCCTTTGGGCAACGAAGACTCCACCTCCATTCCCATGAGCTGAGTGTGGTATGAGTGTGATGAGAGGCTTGGATGGGCTTAGGGACCCTTTCGATGGGCTTGCTTAACACCCAGAGCTAGGAATCTTCTTACAGATTTCATGGGGTTCACATATTGAAGAAGAAGGAGTGAATGGTAAATGCAAATAGTCCAAGTGAGCAAGTTTGAAATATTGGATAGAAGAAGCTGGGCCTGAAGCTTGGACAGGTTCAGCTACAAGCTCTCCATAAAACAGCCAGGACATTGTGTAAGAGTGGCGGAATGCATACAGTGGTGAGGCAGCAAAAAAACCCAGCAGCAAGGAGGTGTAAGGCATATATAGGTGCATAAGGTCATGGATTGACTTGCACTTACTCACAGTGCTTTAGTAAAAAGGAAAACATCAGCAAATAAAGAAGCATTTTGCAAGAGAGAGTCTGGACTGCTGAGAAGGAAGATGAAAGTACTGAATGTAGTGAGGAGAGACAGGAAATAGTTGGGCAATACCTGAGAGGTGCAGTGGCAAAGAAAATAGTCATTAGTCCTGAAGAACAGCCATGCTTCAAAGCAATATCAAGAGATCAAGAGCAGGAGGAGCTTAGGTAGACTGTCAAGAATGACTTGCTGATGGCATGATCTTTTAAGACTCGTAGTTTCTTAAGGGAGTCTATCATTTGAGCCATTTAAAATTAAGCCTCCACTTTTTGCCCCATTTGTAAGCAAGAGTGGATGAAGCAAGATTAAAATCTGCTCTAAGGGTGAGATCTTTCACTGGTGGTTAAATGGTTTTGATGAACACACAGGCATTTTCTTATTTACAAGGTAAGAATTGGTGGAGGGAAAGGATGAAAATGCAATCTTGTGATGTTTTCTACACAGATATGGATAACCAGCCTGATTAGACAAGCCTTGCAATATTTCTCCCTATGAAAGGTCACTGTCACCTTTGTTCAGTATTGCCTCGTGGAGGAGAGGGAACAGGGATGAGCAAAAAGGGAGAAGCGGACAGCACAGGAGGCAGACGTGCAGACACGAATCCTATCCTGGATTCATCTGCACTTGAAACTCATAAGGTAATAGCAAGGCACAGGGATTCATACTGAACGAATTTGTATCTGTATTCCAAAGCAGCGTAACGGGGAAGCTTCTCATCAGTGGTACATATTACAGGGACTGAAAAATCCCTGCTGCATCAGTGCCTATATGTGCAAGATTAATGCAAAGTAAAAGATCACTCCACAGCCCCACACATCTGTTGACCACCTTCATCTGCTCCAGCTTCAGCAGGCTCCACGCGTGGTGAGAGGATGGCTGTGATTAATCGGGTACCCTAGGAGATGCTGAACATTTGCAGCCCTGTGGAGCCTGGGTTGCTGGTGTCTGTGGTGAGGATGGAGGGTATGGTTCTCTGTTGCCAGATTGAAATAGCAAGAAAAAAAACCCCACCAAACTGGGAAAAAAAGGGTGTTTCTGTGAAACTCATAGGAAGTAAAAAAATCAGAAGCTTTGCAGAGCTCTGCTCCCAGTATTATTCTTTATGATTAGGCTAATGAGCCCTGACTCTTACAGGTATAGTGTGCTGTGATACCCACAGGGGTTGGGATCTTCATCAGACAATTAGGTCTCTCCTTCTGTGCAGGCATTTTATAATAAATAATCAGTAGTCTTAATATGGTTTTGAAGCTGGTCAGCTTAGTCATTAGCCTGCACAGCTCGGAAGTTCAGCTAAATTCACTTACTCGCAGTTGTTTGCAATCTCTCGCCTGGTAATGAAGGTAAATGTTTTATTAAAGTAAATGTTTAGATTTCTTGAATGCATTTAGATTTTATCAAATATTGGGTTTTCTCCACTTAAAAACAAAAAGCCTTGATGCACAAAGATCATCTTTATTGGGATTCTGGTGCCATGTTGTACAGTGTGATGTTGGCTCTCACCTGGCTGGGTTTGGTCCATGCCATGGTGAGGAAGACTTGGTGCCCAGTGGTGTGTCAGTTAGAAGAGCTGTTGCCCCTTTCCTCACAGATGTGCGCAGAAAACAGGCACAAAGGGGACCATGGCCCAACCTTTCATGGAAAAGATAAAATGCAAATACTCCAGTGTGATTTCTGACTCTTTTTCAAGATTTCCATCTGGTTTAGCAGCATTTTTATCATGGTCTCCTCTTGTGCTGGGCCCAGCTGGCCTTGCCCTCCCATGTCCTGGTGATATAGAGTGAAGGGTGTTCTCAGCAGTAACCCACCCTGCCAAGCACAGGATGCATCTGGCCAGGTCTCAGCCCTGCAATATCTCTGACAATTTCTTCCTCCCTGCTAAAATTCCTAGAAAGCATTTCAAAACTCATCTGTCACAGCACCAACACTGCTCGGATAACTGCTTTAATTGTATTTAATCGCTTCTAGCAGCGCACCTCCTTGGATGATTGATCGCGACCTCTTTGTCGGAGAGTGCTTAGGAAAAGGTACAAAAATCAAACTAAATGATAGCGTTGGCCAGACACTTGGACTGCAATGAAACCAGTTCCTGACCCACAAAATGGACTTGCCAAAGATAAATCCCCTTTTAGTTGAAATGCCAAAACGAACAGATGTCTTGCACGGTGCCCTGTAAATAAGCATCCTGCAGCTCCGGTAGCTCTCAATAAGCTACAAACTCCAAAAGCTGTTTCTAGATACGACAAACACAGGGTGTTCCCTCCTTGAGTTATAGCTGGCATCACACAGTTTTGGGATATGGGAAACTTGGGCCTACTATAGATAAAAGGGGTCATAGTTCCCTTGTTAGGCATAACATGCAGCGTTCAAACCCTGTAACTTTAGGTGTTTAAAATTGGCCTCCGAGTTAAACACTTTGGCTCCTGGTTTGTCAGAGGAGAGGATTAATTTAGGAACCTATCATGCACCACTGATTAAAAACAGAGGTCAGGGGCCAGCTGGGACATGTGTCAGCATTTCCATTATAGGTCTTTTACTGGAGAGGACAAGCTTTGTCTTTCTGGGGAGGTTGATTGGGGGGGGTAAAATGAAAGAAAAACTAAAATAGGAAACAAAAAGAGAAATGGTGTTTCATGCCATCAAAGATGGAAAACAATGGTTTGCCATATTGTCTTGCAGCATGGATGAGTTTGTGCAGAGATTGTGGTGCAACCACCTTGATGGAGCGGCTGCTCGTGGGAAGCACACAGGAGCTAGTGCTGATTCTCCTCTTTTGGCTTCAGTTGCAGGCCATTAGCAATGGGACCACAGATGCAGACCTCAATAGAATAATGGAATCCCAGACTGGTTTGTGTTGGAAGGGACCTTAAAGCTCATCCAGTTCCAGCCTCCTGCCACAGGCAGGGACACCTTCCACTAGAGCAGGTTGCTCCAAGCCCCTGTGTCCAACCTGGCCTTGAACACTGCCAGGGATGGGGCAGCCACAGCTTCTCTGGGCACCCTGTGCCAGCGCCTCAGCACCCTCACAGGGAAGAGCTTCTGTCTGATATCTAACCTAATAGAGCTGCTCTCCTGCTTTAGTGGGTTTTTCTTATTTCCAGCATCTTCCCATTTGGCATGTGTGTGCTGTATAGGAAACAGCATGGTGCACTGCAGTTGGGTGATGCTGTTTCACTGTCGTTTCACTGCTGTATTGCTAAGACATACCAAATATCTCACCAGGCTTGGGACTTGGATGAAAGACAATTGCCTGGAGCTTAATCTGGTTAAAGCAGAGGGGTTTTTATGGTTATTCGAGAAGAAGCAGAGCACAGCAGCAGAGGTGATGGCAGATCTCCTTGCTGGGGACAGCATCCTTACCCTGCGCCTTGGGTTTGGCTGGGGCATGTAGACCCTGAGGGGAGTGACTGGGGCAGTGCATGGTGCTGGGAGAGAAATGGGGAATAAACTCCAGGACTTCCTTCCTTTCTGGCTGTGTCATACTTAAAATCACTTCATAATCTGTGCTAGTAAAACTTGACAAGCAGATTTGAGTATCGATTCGGGTACCGGTGCATAGCCAGGCTTCTTAGATACTTCTTTCCCTGTTCCCTGTATGTTACAAATTGTTCTAATGTCACATAAGGGATTGGAAGGGAAACTTCGGCTCCATTCATATTGGTGTTGTTGCTAGGAAACCTCTCCCTTTGAAAGTGTATGTTGAGCATGCCTGTATTTGCCTTTGGCTCTCCGAAGGACAAAAATCACCATGTGGCGCTGAGGGGGGGATGCAAATAAATTTGAAAATTACTTTAAAATTTTAAAACTGTGCCAAATGATGCTCTGGATTGCAGATGCCAGTGCTGCTGGTTTCGCACGCCTTGCTACGGGAGCAGATGAGGCTCCGTTCGACCCTTCCATGCTTCATGTGCTTTAAAGTCAGGCTGTATTCTTCGTGTCCCCTTCTGCTACCTGAGCTGGTTGGGGGCTGCTGTGCCATATGGGAGAGGGACCCAGAGTGCTTGCACGTGGTTACCATTCAGGGGGAAGCCAGCTCTCGGTCTCCATGTGTGAGTGCACTGCATGCATCCTCTGGCTTGCAGAAGAAAGCTGCTTGATTTACAGAGTTTTGTTGGGTGGGAAAAAGGAAGCTTCATGATTCTCTCTCTCCTTGTCTATTTTTCCTTCTTTTTCCTCCAAATTTAAAGATATTAATTGGAAAAAATATTCTAAATATCAATTTTGTGTCTACATACACACTTGTTGTTTACATTGTTGTTGCTTTAATAGGGTGAGAGAAATAAGAAAGGAGTCAGAAACTGTTTTACTTTCTTTCAAAGTGAAGTCTTAACAATCTTAAACCCAACCATCATATTTTACACCCAAAGTGGCACGGGCTTTTTTCTACATTTCCCTTCTTTTCTCTGTCCTGGCTGAAAATCCTGCAGAGTGGAATTGTATTTTGCCTGCAGTAGTCACTGCCAAACACTTTGGATGAAGTGCTGCACATCAGTGTTGACCCCTGGTCAGTACAGAAAGGGAAAGTCTGGTCTTGTGGCCAGGAGATTACAATTATGGTGGGTAATGTTGCAATGTTTGCTGCAGAATAGACAAATCTGTGCCTCGAGACTGGGGTACTGGGTGCAGAAAACATCAGCTATGCCTATACAGTTTACAGTGCGAGCACATACTATGGGACCAAAAAGCTGATAAATAGATAATTATCTTAAAGAAATAATTTGTTAAATAAGGAAACTAGTAAAAAATCCTAATTCTTGTTTTGCAGTAATGAAACCTCATATGGAATAAAACGTTCTGTGGGTTTCTCTGAGGGTTTTTGGTTTCGATTTCTCACTCTGTGTCATATAGAGTGAAGAATAAAAGGCAAGTGGCTGCCTAAACTGCCAGCGCGGGTCCTGTGGCTCTCTGCTTTGTCCTCAGCTGACTCTATTGTCTGAAGTGTACGTGGGGATGAATGGGGGAGCAGCTCAATGCCGCTGGTCCTGCTGCTGTTTGTGCTGTTAATGGTATGTGCATCCAGTGCCAAGAGTTTTCCCAGGACAAAGAAATATTAATGAAACATCCCAGTGAATCTAACCCCTGAAAAGCAGCTCAGAATTAAGCCAGCACCTCCCCATTGCCCCCAGCCCTTGGCTGTAGCCCTGCTGCACCCTCTGCCTCCCTCCCAGACACCGAGTCCTGCTCCGGGCAGAAACCCTTTGTCCCCGGCCCCCGCTCCTATTCCCTCCCCTGTAGGCACATCATTACCCATCACACCACCTCCTATCTTCCTATTAACTCTCCTCTTGGCTTTTCACACCCCTAATATCATGCTATTTATTCCATGTTAAATTACTTTTATTAAAGCTGCATCTGGGTCCCCTTGTGTTGTGTCTTGCACATCTAGAGGAACCTTCAGAGCTCAAAGACACAGAAGTAGAACAAAGCAAGGATTCCTATCTCTGTTTTGAAGAGGAGAAACTAAGGCTGAAGCACATGAACCGGGTTGCCCAGCATTACCCTTGCAGTCTGGGAGGGCTTAGATTTGTAGTGTTCCAGGCTAGTAGCACCAGTGACTCACTTTTCAGCATATGTGGGTCCACGTGTGGGTAGGAGCATGCAGCACATGCTCCTGGGCTGCTGCTTATTGCTCCTAGAGTAGAATTATTATTAGTAATAATAATAATAATAATTAATGATGTAGGTTTATTTTTCTGCCATCTGCTTCTGAAACTCCAGTAAAGAGGAATTGTTTTTCTTTAAGATGTTACCTCTCTTGGTGTACAGTGAAGGTGTTCCCACAACCCCAGACCTGCCTCTGCCCAGCCTTGCTCATGGTGCTCATGTGATTTTGAGGGGCCTCTGAACACAGGGAACTGTCCGAATTTATCACAATTGCCACCACTCCTGTGCTAAATACCTCTGTTGCTGTTATATTACATGAATTCACAGGTTGTTCCCGTGCCCTTCAATGTCTACTTTCAGCCTTGTGAGCAAGCTACAGGTGTGCACCACAAGAGCAGATGAAAATGTGATTTTTGACAAGGGTGATGACAGTTCAATGCCCATAATGTATTTGTCTTGAGATAACTGGTGAATCTGCTAACTCTTCAGGCAATTATTAGAATTTCTGGAGGTGTTTTATCAGATCAGCCTTTATATAGTCTGCAAAGACCAGAAAAGACTTGTGACGATACTGGGGAGGGGCAAAGTTTGGTTTCTCACATCAAGGTTTTATAAAAGGTGCAAAAAATCCCATTGCCTCTTAAATGAATACTCCATACATTAAAGAGGGAGCATTACGGGTGATGCATTTTGAGAAGCAGGCTCCTGACCTACATTTCTGCACTGAAACTTGCCCATGGGTATTTCCACTTTAGCCTACCTTTAGGTTCAATATATTTCGTTTCTTGGCATCTGCTTTCAAGGTTTACATAGGCCTGAGTTCTATTTAATTAATATTTTAGGCTTGTGCCTCTGCTTGAAGGAGAAAACGACCCATTCCAAACGCTGCAAATGTGTTACTTTTATTTGATATTGTGCCTGAACAAATGGCTCAGTGCTCATTAATCTCTTCTGTTTCCAAAGCTTTTTGTAGCTCTCCATCTTCAGCAACTTTGGCATAGAGGATCTATACATGAAATCTAATTCACCCAACTCATCTGCCTATGGTAGTGTCTCTGCCTTCCCTTTTGGAGCATTTGCTACTGAATCTAGTGAGATATTTACTTACATTTTATCAACTCTTTGAAAATGGTCATTATCAGAGTATATCGTTATGGGTGAACTATCCTGATTTTAATTTGCCTGTTGAAATTTACTTCATGTAATGACAGTGTGTGTCCTGTAAATAACATACTGCATCTCAGGAAATGAAAGATGTTTTGAATAAATAAATAATGGCTTGCTGACTACTGAGGCTCCTGGCTTCGGTAATGTACTGTGTAAGAGAAAGTAAATAGAAATCTCCTTCTGGGCATTTCCAAACATCAAAATGCCCTCTGCATTTTGTTGTGATTAAATATACAACCCCGTCAGAAGCCTTGAGACCCCTGTTTAGATGGTCTTGCAAATGAGTATCACAGATACTGCAGGAGGAATAGTTACTACAAAGAAATATATATTGTTGTTGGAGGCAGGGGATTTCTTTAATGAAAAATTCTGGCAATGCAAAGGATGTTTCAAACCTAGTGATGTTTAGTTGCTTAATGATAATTTATGTTACTGGGAGCACCAAAGGGATGTGCATATTTGGGGGTCTGTGGGAGACTTTTGGTAACTCAAGACTTCTGCTTGAATTTGGAACATTGTGCAGTGCACTGGCATCATGTTGTGTTGAGCTATGTAACAGGGTGAACCTGGCTTGGGCTCTAATACCAACCAATGCCCTTGCCATGGTGCATGAGGACCTCAGAAAACAGGGTAGGAGTGTGGAGGTGTGAAGAGGTGGTAGATTGAGATCATTGGCCACCCTTGTAAAATCACCCCCCATTCCATAATTAACATGAGCTTCAACTGAAAAGTTGTATTTGTGGAGGGAAAAGACTGCAAACCGTGTATCCTAGTGGTTTTGGGATGGTATTTAGTTTAACTTGATGTGGCCAGCTTGGGTAGAGACCAGCATTATACATGAAGAAATATAACACCTCCCACTGAGACTGAACACAGAGACACGACCGGTTTGCAAATCCTGTCGCTATATCTTTTTCACAAACTATGGCTTAGGTAAAAGACAGAAATCTATCAAATGTTGTACAGATTAACTTATCACCTAGTTAAATGGGCTGTCAGTCTGGGCTGCCTGTGCTTGGCAGGGTGAATTCAAATGCATGTAAATTTCCCTGGTGGCTGACGAGCGACGATGGTGGAGCTGTCAACTGATGACATGTGAAAATACATTAACATTGTTTAAAATATATTTGAAAGGGATAGCTCATATTTTGATAACATTTTCACAGGCAAATGATTTGTATGAGATCTGAAACACTGACCACATAATTTATGCTGGGAGGGGTTTTTTTTCTGCTCTTAATAGTAACTCTTCAGATATGTTTTGTGCTTAAAGGAAGTCCCCAAACAATTAACGATTACCACACAAACAGGTTCGAATCCCATGTGCCACCATTGTACGGAGTCACTGTTCCGATAGCCTCACTTGTCACTTCCACTTGATCTTACCAAAAGTGATTAGAAACTCCAAAAGAACCAATTACACAGGCCATTGTGTTATAGACCTGGCGCTTTCTTTTAAGCCTCGTGCTCCTCCCTGTGTTTGGACTCTCTGTGTTTAATTTCGCACAGTTGCAAGACACATTTCTTGACTTCATGAGAACATCAGAAAACAGAAATACTAAAACTCTGTGCTACTTAGTTTTCCCTAACTCGTTCTTTTAGAGCTTAATGACTTCTTAACCGCCCCCTCTGTTAATACCTCGGGGAGGCACGTGGTTTGTGATGGTCACTTCCCAGTTCCACCAGCTACCATTTCAATAAGTAACTGGCCTTGAAAGGTAGAGGAAAGATGCAGCTCGCTGCAGGAAAAGGTCGTAGGGTGTGAACAAGCGTTGACTGAGCTGTGGGATAAGAAAAACATTTGAAGCATGTGATTCAAGATTCATCCTTTAGTCTCGAATCTTCAGGGGTGAAAGGGGAGAACTTAGCACAGTCTAAAAACAGCAGATCTCACAGTTCAGCAGTCAACCATGGCGTCTGATACATGAAAAAAATTACTTATGCTGTCAGCTTCCATTATTTACATGATCTTTCTATGGTTGAGTCGTGGCTGTGGATGTGCAATTCAGCTAGAAAAATTGCATATTTACACAGATGGGTGCTGGCATGTGACCAGGGCTTAAGCAAAATGCATGGTTAGAGGTAGAAATCAAATACAGAGTGTGGTGAATCCTCTTTTGAGGGGTTTGGTTACAGGGTGCAAGTGTGCACAGATTTTTATCTCTTGGAAATGGTGATTCTTAGGAAAAGGAAGGTATTGAAAACAGCTTTGGGTGTTTGACCTCCTGGGGTGTGTGTGTATCACTTTCCAGAAGATGCTCCAGGGCATCCCTACCTCTTGTTTTAAGTGGAAACTAGTAGCAAGGACAAACATGATGCAAGTGTAGTCAGAAAAGTCTGACAAAACCAAAAATCTTATCATAGAATGGCGGAAGTTGAAGTTTAAGGTGGAAATGTAGTGCCTGGGATGTGGGAGAAGAGACCTGGTGATGGTCCTTCACAGAAGCATCTTACGAGGAGGAAGAGACAGAAACGTCAGGACAGAGGTCCTTTCTTTTCTCATTGCCTACTTCCTCTTTCCTGCTGTGGATTGTGCATTGGAATGAACTGTTTCCACCACAACCTGGATTACAGCATAATTAAGTCAGTGGAAAAATATCAGTAAACTTAATTTGTTCTGTGCATTTAAAGGTGGGTTAGTGGATTCTGGCCATAACTGCTGACCTTAGAAACTCCTCAGAATGGAAACCTGGAGAGAAGAGATGAAATCCATAGCCTTTCCATATGACTCTGTCATAAATCCGTCCCTCCTTCTCTGGCCATTTCTGGGATTCGCCTTTTGAACACCACCAACTCTATGTGCAAAAGGGCTATAAAACATTTCAGTAATGTGCTGACTCTGCTCCTGCTGAGAAGTTTGTGGAGAGGGATTCCTCCAGCACTGGCAACCTGAACCTAGAGCAAATGCAGGTGATGGGAAAGCTCACCAAGTTTCAAACTGGAAAGGAGCTTCTGTTACAAAGAGTCTATAAATCTTGGTATTTTACCATGATAAGCTTAATATTGACTGTTAAGGTAAGGTTTTTGTCATTATGTCAGCGGTGTGAGATGACATCTTCTCTCTGAGCTTTCAATGTAAGCAGAAATCTTTGACCTGGTTTTGATCTATAAAGTTCAGACACTGGTAATGTGTCAGGAGCATGGACGGTCAGTGCTGCAGGGCACGGAATGGAGAAAAGGAGACATGAAGGGAGAGAAAGAAGGAATGAGGGGATGGACCCATGTCATCAGAGAGACCTCCAAGAAGGGAAACAGGTTCTCTGTTGATATTAGTGGCCTGTGGTTTACTTGGAACAACATGTATTTCACATTAAAACACTATAAAATATTTGTAGGTGTGTTTGTGCCTTTCTTTAGGGTGTGATTTTCCCTCCCTTAAGGAGGAGAAGTGTCCTTGCGGGTTGCCAGGTATTTAACACATGGAATAGGTACAGAAAATCCATTTAACTTGTTAGTGAATCAATTGGATTTCCCTTGGTGGTGGTGTGATGTGCAAACCCTTTCCCTCCAAAAGGATGTTGTCTCTGCAGTTATGCACATTTTCCCTCTGCTGCTTGTAGCCTGGTTAAACTCCATTCAGTTTTACGAACTGGGAAAAAAGAGAATAGCAACTCTTGCTCATGTGTAGTCGTTTTCTTATGAAAAAGAAGAATAAAAGGCACATAGCTTTTGTATTGCTAAGGAAGGCAAGTAGAGCTAGGTTTCCCAGAGGGAATTCATTCAGTAGATGTCCTTGCATTGAGGGGGAAAACCCCCCTTCTGACCACTCTGTGGTCACTTTTAACAATTCAGAAGTTTCTGATCATAGATGCATGAACCTGAAACATTTAACAGCAAAGCAAGCCACGCAAAAGGAAGTGAATGAAGAAAACTCGGTGCCTCAACTTTAAGCATCCCAGTTCACAAACGACTGTCAGCACATCCCTTTTGCATCAGGTCAGCCTTGCCAGAAGCAGTATATAAGCAAGGAAGGCGAGTGACAGGAAGGCTGTAATATAAAGCGGGCCTCCGCCTCCCTCTGCATACTTCTGCTAATTGCTTTTCCCGTTACAAGGCCAGTTCCACCCCTCGGTGTATAAATTACACTTGTTTTGTGCAGGCGTGGATGTCAAGTCATTGTGCTACTTTGCTTTATCACTTCTGTCCACTTACAGCTCTTTCTGACTGTCTGATGCTCCCTTCGCTGCCCTCTCTCTTCTCTTCAGCACGGTTTGTGCTGCTCCCAGGTGTCTGGGAATTGTTGCTGCAAGGGGGAAAGTCCTTTTCCTCTGTGGAAAGTTGGCTTTTTGAACTACACCCATCTCCAAAGCACTTTTCACATCTTTGTGCTTTTTTTCCATGCCAGGGAGGAGAAAACACTCTCATAGTGCAGGCAGAAGAGCGGGCAGCATCGCTCTGCCACAGGGTGGTTTGTGATGGGTACATCATCGAGATCATCCCATTTGCAGCCGTTTTGTACCAAACACGGCTCTTGGGAAGGACAAGACAGTTTAGGTCATGCTCACCATGACTCTTAGTCCTGCTATCAAAATCACTTCACCTGGTCTTTTCTTTTGCTTAAAACCTTTGCCTGGCTCTAAGTTTTTCGGGACTAATCCCGTGGTGGGAAGGTCTCCACTGAAAACTTACAACTTTGAGAACTAGTTGGTTGTGCTTAACACTGCCCAGATGTATTCTGGGCTTGCTGCAAAACCCAGATGCTGTCTAGGATATCTCAAATAAACCACTTAAATTAACTAGATTCTTTGCCCAGGTATGGAAATATTGTTGTATTCTCCCCACTTCCCTTTTCTTTTTCCTTTTCTTCAAGACAATTACAGATAATAAAGTAGGATGCAAAAGTCTTCATTAAAAATGCATTTGATAAAATTGAAACTTAAGTGTCAGGTTTTTCCAGCAGTCTGTCAAATACTTGACAATTAAAATAGCTGTTTTTAAAAATTTAATGAGACACAATAAGGACTAAATGCACAAGAAGCCAGCTCATTCTTAGGATAAAGCAGAAACATAACAAGTCCATTATATTTTCTTACAAAAATGTCCCATTTGTAAAATATGCTATAATCTATTTTTAATTAAATTAGTATATGCAATTTATTACCTGCGCTATATTTATTAATATTTAATATTTAATTTCAAATTAATTATCTAAGTGAAGGAGTACTCAGCTGTGCTGGAGAGACTCACAGAACAGCAAGAGCCCTGCATAGGCAAAGGGAACGCGCTTCCTTCAGCAGGTAAACCTGGTGTGTGCAGCTGATCCGTGCTTTAAGGGAACCGTGGCAAGAAAGAG
>NW_009918858.1:42334-45429 GCF_000696875.1 Nestor notabilis
GAAGTTTTGGGCACAGTCACTCTCTGATGAATGCCTCAGGTTCATATACTCATAAAATTGGGAAGGTATTTTCTGGTACTTCACTTCCAGCATTAGCCTCTGTGGGTGTAGGAGCATTCCCTTCAACCAAGACCCGACCTCCCAAGGTTGCATCTTCCATCCATTTGCTAGTTTGTCCCATACGTATGTTGTGATAAATTTGGCTTTAGATTTCCATAATATGGGCTTTCTTCCATCTCCTATGTGCTTTCATGAGTAGAGAAGTAGGTAGCAACTCTTACATTTAAAGAATGACCCCTGACTTAGCACCCAGCCTGCCAGAGAATCGCAGACTAGATTGGGAAAGGACCTTAAAGCTCATCCAGTTCCAACCCCCTAGCATGGGCAGGGACACCTTCCACTAGACGAGGATACTCCAAGCCTCAACCAACCCAACCTGTCATAGTGCATCGTTTCAGGCTGTTGGCAAACACAAGCAGATATCACCACATTGGTTACAACTGGGCCATGTTTTCAAGGCTTTCTTCACTGTTACGACAGCTGGAGAGCAGTGGTTGTTTCATTATTTGTGAGTGCCTGGAGACACCGAAGTTAGGGCATCCTCTTTTCAAGGCACCGATGGCTCTGCCTTGTCTCCATATCTCGTGGTACACGACCAGTTTTCCTGCCCTTATTGTCTGTTTCTTGACTTGGTCAATATTCTAACACAAATGGATTCGGGCCTGGAGACCTCAAGCCCTGTAGGGTTCTTGGGCAGATCTCTTGAAGAACCTCTTATTTTTACCACCAGTTTGGCACTTGCCAGCTTCAGTAGCTGTGCTTTGTGAAGCTGACTAAATAGATATCTTGTTTTCAGCCATATATAATTAGACAGGAACTGCACCAATGGGGAGATGTGGAGTATAATGGTATACTTTCTAATTTAACTGGATAATTTGGAGAGACTGCTAGTCCTCTGTTGGTTTAAACCAAACTTTGGTCTGGGTGGGTTGTTTGTTTGTTTCTTCAGAATATGATTTTATATTAATTTATGGATTGTTCACAGGAGTAAATTCTGTATGATTAGGTGAAAAAGGCACCTTTCTGGGGAAAAAAAGGGCAATTCACTGTGGCAGGGCTCAGGCAGTTGCAGTGTTTTAATCAGGCATATTACTCATTAGTACAAAATCACAACAAAAACCTTAGGAACAGTGAGTTTCTGCTTACAATCTGTTTAGTTTGGGAAAACAAATGAAAGAAAGAAATAATTTAATGCTCAGTTTAATAATTGAACATTCTGCCTTCCCAGGATGCACAAGGTGGTTATACAAAAAACATTTGTTAAACAAAAGTGACCATTAATAATCCAAAGTTGTTCCCTTTTTGGCTGATTTTCATGCAGACCCATCCCCACCATAAAAGAGCTGTAAGAGGAAGCTTGTCTTTATTTATTAATTCAGACTGACTTCAGAAAGTGCTCCCCAAACCGCCAGTGATGCCTTCTGACAGGCTCCTAATCTTTGCCCGCTGCTGCAGGAGCAGCATTACAACAGCTTGTCATTAGTCTTGGCACCCTCCGCCGCAGCGCCGGTGGGTACCGCTACCTGCCATCGCTCCGAGCGAGGCAGCTTTGCGATGCAGCCGCAGGTAGGGCTCACTCTATGATTCTGTGATTCTATTCCTCGTTTGCATCTCGGGTTCCTGAGCGTCAATGTTTGTCCTGCTGCAGTGTCAGCAGCTCGGCTGTGTCCTGTATCACGCACGATGACCTCTGGTGCATTTCAGGCATGGTGGGTACCGCTACCTGCCATCGCTCCGAGCGAGGCAGCTTTGCGATGCAGCCGCAGGTAGGGCTCACTCTATGATTCTGTGATTCTATTCCTCGTTTGCATCTCGGGTTCCTGAGCGTCAATGTTTGTCCTGCTGCAGTGTCAGCAGCTCGGCTGTGTCCTGTATCACGCACGATGACCTCTGGTGCATTTCAGGCATCATGAGAGCAATGCAAAACCAACCTTTAGACACCCTGCCCTGATTGCCCAAAGGAGGTTGTGGAGGAGGAGAAGCAGGGTGTCTGCTCGTATCATAGAACTGATTTGTGTTGGAAGGGACCTTAAAACTCATCCAGCTCCAACCCCTGCCCCGGGCAGGGACACCTTCCACTAGAGCAGGTTGCTCCAAGCCCCTGTGTCCAACCTGGCCTTGAACACTGCCAGGGATGGGGCAGCCACAGCTTCTCTGGGCACCCTGTGCCAGCGCCTCAGCACCCTCACAGGGAAGAGCTTCTGCCCAAGAGCTCATCTCAACCTCCCCTCTGGCAGGTTAAAGCTGAAATTTGGAAGCTGGAAGGGACCTACAATGATCACCCAGTCCAACTGTCTGACCAGTTCAGGGTTAACCGGTTACAGCACAACCATTGCAATCATTCGGGTCAGATGTGTTATCAGAAAGCAGGTACCTAGAATTCAACACTGGTGACAAGTCAAGTTTTTTGATGCCATATCCGCAGCATTCTGTGTAACGTCCACCCAGGGAGTTATTAACATTGTCAGCAATAAGGTTGAAGCAGCACCCAAATCGTGTCTTATCCATGCTGGTGCAGCCCCTTCTCTCCCTGGACAGACATCCATGCCCAGGACACTGTTGCACTCCTGAGACGTGACGGGCAGAGACTTGCCCATTGAGTCCTGGCTCCTGTGGTATAAATCCTGCTCTCCTGCTTTCAGCCAGGCTGGCCAGCTGGCTCCCTCAGAAACACTCATAAAATAACCATGTTTACTCTGCTCAAATGCTCCTTTAAAACAGGCTTGGTCACTGCTGTGAATACGTTTCTTTATCTCACTTGTTTATTTTTGTTGATATTGGCATTTTTGATCATTAAATTAGAGTAGGGGCATATTTTACCTGTGGAATTAAATGCTCAAGGTGCTGAGAGTGTTCAGGCTGTGGCTGGTACTGCAGTTCTTTTACTGTTAACAACTAAAGTACAGGTCAGTGAGGAACCTAAGTTCAGCTATATGTTTAGTTTTAAACATACATTTGAGCTGAGTAGGTTTTTCTCTGTGACAAGGGATAACCCATTAGCTCTTGATTATTTTATTTTAATTTATTTTAATTTA
>NW_009918859.1:0-26375 GCF_000696875.1 Nestor notabilis
ACCCCTGACTATGACACCATTGTTCTAACCAACATTGTCCTGATGCTCCACCGTGAATGGCTGCTCTGCGTTGCTGCTGGCCCTTTTGGTTTTGTTTTTCCTCTCCGTCATCTTGAGCTCAATGGCCAACTAGAACTACATGTTTCAGGGATCCAGTTATCTCCTTTTTGCCCCCCAGCTCAGGGATGGAGCAAGTGAGACAGGTTTGAGGCAAGTGGGGTCTTTAAAGTTTACCAAAAACTTACCAAAGTTAAAGTGCTTCAGTCTCCTCAAGAATGATGCAAATGATGAAGTGGTTTTCTAGCAGCCTCCTTGTGTTTCTCATTCTTCCCCTCTGGAGTTTGGGGAAGGAAGCTGATAAACTGAATGTCTATTTTAGCCATATATATAGAAAACATAACATCAGCACATAACCTTGTCCATACTGGGTCAGACAAAAGGTGCTTCTCTCCCACAGTCCACAAATTATCATGAGCATATGGGGGCAAAATTCTTTCCTTCCTTTGCCTGTGTGGAGATGCAGAGACACTGAGTTCATGGCCTGAACAGAGCCCCAAGGCCTGTTCAAAGCAGAGCCAAACACTGTAAAATCACAGTGTCTTTTCAGAAGTCCAGCAGACAGATCCATGCTGCTTCATGCATTCCTGTCAGAAATTATTTATTCAGAATGTTTACTGGAGCAAAAATGAGGCTAAATATTTCATACTTATATACATATTATACATATCTCTATGTATTTGTAATCGATATTAGTTTTGCACCTTCATTTAACTTTTGCTGCCAAGAACACTCCTTAAGTGAGTGTTCCCTTTCTCCTTGGCTAGTAAAAGCACCTGCAAATTATTTTCACTTTAATTTTCAAATTGGCAAGTACCAGATTGTAATAGATGCTTCCAGCCCTTCCGTATTTCCTCTGGGAACAAGTACAGCACAAAGCCTGACTGAGACTTCCCATGTCCTGCACAACCCTAGCTAAGGAGCACAGGGGTTATTCACAACCACCTCTTCCATCTGCTTTTCACTGCACAGCTCTCAAAAGCAGGCTCTGGAAAACTTGGAGAATTCACATGCCGCGCCTGATGAGAGCAGGGAAAATAATCACTTCTTTTGCATCAGTGCGCACAACACCTGTGTGCTCCCTGTTCCAAATCCTGATAGTGCTGTGCTGGCTTTGTCTGCAGCACTGCCCTCATTCAGAATGATTGCAGCCTCCACTTACCATGCACAGCACATAAATCCTTAGGAGGACGCAGCTCTGGTGTCTCAGTCAGGAGCACTGATTTGCCAGGAACTCAGCCAGGCTGCAGAAGGCAGGTATCTCTTTTCTGCTCCACGCTTGCTCTCCTCTTCTCTCACTCACTGAGTCCTGGCCAGGGAAGGACTAAACAGAACATTGATTTAGACAAGGGAGGCTTCTCCCTGTCTGCCAAGAGAGGCAAAGGCAAAGGCTGAGATCTGTCTTCTGGTAGCAAACAAACAGCCGGCATCAGCTCCCGCCACAAGTCCCACTGCTACAGAGGAGGTCTTGTCCCTGGGTACCAGCCTGGGGCAGGTGAAGGATGGGGCACAAACCACATGGCTACTCCTAAGGGAACTACCTACACACTTTATAACTACTGCTTAGAAAATGGGGAATGTACATTGGATGCTCAGATCACCCAGGAGTTACCTACAGTCTAGTTCTGGGTACAAAGAAATACTTGATTTCTAAATATGAGTTGTCTATCTGGAGAGGGCATTCCCTGGGGCTTTCACAGTATTCCATACAAAACATGAGCAAAGAACACTGGCCCATACCCTAGCCAGATTCAGCTAGCAATAACACTACTTAGCTTTGACGTTGCAGGAATCTTCATTACAAGCAAGATAAATTGTGTTCTCCTTTTTCAGAATTAAATCATAGAATCACAGAATGGTTTGGGTTGAAAAGGACCTTAAGACTATCTAGTTCCAAGCCCTCTGACACCTCCCAGTAAACCCGGTTGCTCTGGGCCCTGCCCAACCTGGCCTTGAACGCTTCCATGGAGGGAGCATGATCCATGTCTTCAGAGAGTTGTCCTGAGACTCGGCTCAAAATTACTAACTTGGAATACGGAATTACACCCAAAGAAGACATTAGCTCAGGTATGAGGAGCTCTGAAGATGTGGAGATCATTACTAGGATTCATCCATCACCTTGCCTACCCAGAGACAGCAGTACACTAACATGATTGCACCATTTCTCTCACAGGGAGGATTTGGCTGTGCATCTTTGCAGCCTACCACTTGCACTCCACTATGTATAAATGCCATGTGCCCGGGGCTGCCTGCAGCAGCACTGCACCAAAAGAGAAGAAGACACAGCTTGGTTTCAAAAGGCCATTACGAACTGTCTTGGCTCCGCAGCAAAACAGTGCAGGAAGTGTTGTGTGGCAAAGCAGGCTTTCTGCTTTAAGGCTGCCTGCAATTAAATCCTTCTGTGAAATATACAGTTTCTTCTAGTAAGTAGAAACTCCAGTGCTTTCTGAATTGAAATTAACTTTATGAGCAATAATAAATTAAAGCTATCTTTTTTTTCCTTCATGCCATCCAGCAGTTGTAAGGAGCTTTATCACAACCACCAAGTACAGAGTATGGGGTCCTTAAAAAAGCACTCAAAAATCATTGCATTACTTTCAATTTCAAGTAAGAGTGAGTTCGATTTTACACTTCAGCAAATAAGAATACATTCATAAATTTAGACCAAGGACAAGATTTCTTTATTTTTGTATTCAAAACAGCATTTTTTCTTTCTCTGTGGATTTTCCACCTGATTAAAGACCAGATATTTGTTAATGTATAAGCATTATCATTTGTCAAATCAGTAACAAAGCACACCAAATACTATAATGCATCTTGCCCTTTTATTGTATTGTGTTAAAAACAAAGATGAGTGCATACAGAATAATCACTGCCATCACGACTGTAAAGTTGCAGTGTCACTCTGATCCCTTTAGGAGTCAGAGAACACCCACTTGTCATTCATTCCACCTTTTTATTGTAACAAGCTGCATATAACAAAACTCAGCTGTGAGCAACCATTTCTCTAAATATAAACACAGCCAAAACCCCAGTGCTTGCTAACAGGACTTTGCAAGATTATTTAAGGTACCAGCAGAATAAGCATGCACAGTAGCAGTACAAAACTATAGACGTGCTGCCCCTGGAAAGGTTGAGCTGTGCTGGAAAATTCACAGGTTCAGTGCTGGAAGTCCTGCAAAAAGCCACCTCAAAATCTGTGCATTACTTTGGTTCAAATCTAAGTGAGTAAGGTAATCTAAAGTTGGTGTTTTACAAAGGAGTGGTGCTAAACCTATTGTAAAATAAAATACGGTCTATGATAAGAACCTCTATTGCTTCTCATCAGTCAGTTACCAGTGCTACAGGGGAGTGAAATGCTACTAGGAGCAATGTGCTGCTGCTCACACATTGCTGAGCACACATTCAGCAAGTCATGCTGCTTCTCTTTTATACAAACTAGGTCCTGACAACCTATGAAGGGTTTTTCTAGAATACCACAAAGGACAAAGCAAATTCCCTACTTGAAATGCAGGTGCAAGGAAGCTTTTCCTTGCTGAGAACCACACGCCTTTCAAACAGCTTTGGCAGACTATATGGTAATAGCCTCCCCTGTGTTAGTGAGCATGGCTGCACACAAAATAGTAAGTTGGCAGTGGGTCACAGTTCCTTATTTCCCTGTGCCTAATGTGGTAGATAAAATGGGAGAGAAGTGATTTGGAAACATACAGAGAGCTACCATTGTAACTTACTGAGCAGCCTGACAGCACAATATCAGCCACCTATGGGAAGACACATGTATCAATAAGAACTAGTAAAATTACTTTGAAAATCAATGTTGTTGATTCTGCTCCCATACTCTTGTTTGTATAAAGGTGTCTAGCTTGTACATAGATGCTCTAGCTGATATCCAGATATCTATTAATTATACTTCAGGGATTACATTTTAAGCCCCATGAAAAGTTTATTATTACCTGCAAGGACTTTCCACTGGGGACATTTTCTGCTCTTCTCCCCCCCAAAAAAATTAAAAGGGAGAACAAGAAAGGATTTGTTGCTCTCTGTCAAGGAGTAACAAGGTGCAATCTTGTTGCTACTGCTACAACTACTACACTGCCTACATTATTTTGTCCTCTCTTGTCTCACCCTGACTGCAGCAGAAGCACTGTAACTCACCACTACGGAGTGTAAAGTCCTTGCAAGATGTATGGACCATTTTGGCAGAACTTAAATGTACTCAAAACATGGTTTGCAAGAGACTCCTGGGCATGCAGGCGTTCCATAGGCTCCCTGCCAAAGCTCTCTGTAAGGGCCAGTTTGAGTGGTTCAATCCAGTATGTGATTTGCTTAATGAAAGACACTTCTCCAGAAGATTTTTGGCAGACGCAATCAGCTCAATTGCCAGGCAGTATTCATGTGATTACAAATGTTACTGATCACATTAGAGACTTAATAAATCTCTCCAAAAAGATCACAGCTACTGTGTGGCTCCGAAGAAATTAAAACTGTGATACAGATTACTGTGTTTGCTGTTCACTGGACTATTGGCACAATTGGGCACAAATACCTTCCTTGGACTGCCAAGCACTGAGTGACAACTGTTAATTTCTAAATAGAGCCACGCCTGCTTGTTTGTAAATGTTTAGCTATGCATCACTGCAAAGTAGCTTCCTTTCCGTGGTAGGGATACATTCTGCCATAAATGCATTAAAGACTTTGATTCCACTGACTTTCACGGATCTATGGCAATTCGCATGTGCTGAGGGGTTGGCCTGAGAGTCCAAGGATCATTTTTGGCTTGGAATACCAGAAAAGCGAGGTGCTATCCTTGCATAAAACCCATCAGTGAGACTTCGGCACTGTTTCTTCCGTTGCCATTTCAGCAGAAGCAATATCGCATACAGTAGTGATCAAACACATCAAAGCAAAAATGATCTAACTGAGCTGTACCTGTTGGGGTACAAATCCTTTTCCTTGCGGTGTGGCACAACTTGCACTCTGTATCTTCCTGTAATTTATTGAACAGCATTTTAAAAATGAATAAATGTTCATTGGCCAAATCCCCGTGGTCATTTCAGTGTATTGCACGAAAGCAATCGCACAGGCTTCTCTTTTCCGCTCTCAGGAGGAGGGTTTCTGTCTGCAAAACACATGAAATCAAAGAACTGAATATATCACTTTAAAAGACTATATAATTGATTATTCCTAATCCCTCTGCACAGCTGTAGCCAAGGTGCTTTGCTGAGTGAAAAATCATAGTTATTAGTGCTGGTTCCCATGCAGAAAAAGTGATGAAATAAGGATATTTGGCACCAAGATGCATGGAGAGTACTTTTATAGTTTAAATGTTTCCATTTTCACAGTTCACTTCCAGGGAGGAGGTTGTCAAAATTATTAAAGTATCCCTTATCAATGCTGAGAAAAATTCCACTTCAAACTGCACTGCTGTTAATTCCTTTGCAGTGATTGATGGCTTCCTGTTGATGGTGTCTTCAGTACAGCTAGCATGTGCTGAGGAGCCAGTTGTGCTCTCAGTTACACTGCTCTTTCTCTAGAATCACTCTGAGTTCAACCTTGCTGCCACTTTAGCCTTGTTGTCTGGAACTCATAAACTTTCAGGGCAGATCTAGACTTGAGTTTGTGGCTCCTCTTTTTAACTTGAGTTAATTTACTCAGAATTGCCTTCTTATCAACTCCACTTGGAGCCATGCCTGCCCCTAGAACTCCATCAAAATCTTAAAAGCCATTCTCTATATGCATCATGTAACATTCCTTGCACTTGTTTTTGGAATGCTTTAGTGGAAAAGCATTTCCAAGCTTTTTTCCTCTGTTTCCAGGAAAAAAAACCCCAAACTTTGCATCCTTAAAGATATTTAAGTGTAATTTATTTAATTGTGATCAAATAACTTAAAACTTTTGTGGGTCCTGGTCTCATGTTCTGAGAAACAAAGGCTGAATTTTGCAAATGGCACCATCATTTCAGAAACTGAGTCTCTTATAAGGCTCAAAATAAAGTTACTGGTGCAAGAAACTCAGGTTAGCAAGTGCAATTGATACTGAAGAGAAACTTCTTCCTGAGCATATCGTGTGGTTTTCACCCTGTGGTCTGTGGTCCCTTAAGCAGTTTGTAGACTGAATTTGAAGAGTTTTTTGAGGGGAGAAAAAAGTTATCAGGCTTAAATGAGCCACGAATCGGTTTCCCATCTGCACTGGGAACAAACCACTAAAGGTTGAAAACCACTTGTCAACAAATTGTCTGAAAGCTCTGTGAAACAAGGGCTTCAGCCTGCTGGAGTTCCTCTGACATGACACCTCCTCACAAATCAGAAACAGCACAGGGCTAATCAACAAAGACTCACAAATTCCAAAGGAGTGGCTGTGCTCTTCTTCATGGGGACCGGCTCCACCAAGCTCTGCCTTGCTTGGCCACCAGAGGTACCCATCAGTTCCCACTCTCTACTACTCCTTTCTTGTTCTCAGACCACAAGCTTTTGCAGGGAGAAGCTGTTTCAGAACTGGTTTTTTCTCCCCTTCACATCCCTCTATCCTTTTCAACCCAAACTTTTGACATTCACCCTTGCATTACAGAGGACTTGTTCGCTTTCCTTGTCAGCTTTCACTTATCGGCTTAGTGCAGTGGCAGGAGTTATTAAACACTGCTCCTCACTTGTACAATGAAATCTTGGATGAGTGAACACTCGCATTGTTGGGAACCCAGTAGGAATCACAGAATCACCTTAACATCAAACAGGCTTATTGGATTTCAGTGTAATGCCAACAAGCTGTCACTGTCACCACTAACCCTGCCTGGGTGTCACTCATGACTATTTACAGGCAAGAAGAGCAGTGCTGGGAGCACTCAATTGTAAAATGAAAGACGACAAAAGAGACACATCAGTTACAAAAATTCATTGCAGCCCTGTTGGCATTGGCTTAGGAAGCCCCTGATAGGAGCAGTCCTGCGTAGGGCTTCCTCTTGTAGCAACAATTTTCAAGGCTCAGGAGTTGTTGAATGAAGTTATTTGTGTGTAAAACTTGAGAAACTGTAGTTGGTCAGCATGAGCCAAGCACCAGCATTTCAGTAAGGATATGGAGGCTCTACCTTTCAGAGGACAGAAGGCCACAGTGTGTCACTTTTAGAGCCTTGGTCACTGCATTTCACTTTAGTATCTCTGCATTATTCAATAATATGTATTTAACTAAAGCATCTGTTCTAGAAAGGCCTGTAGAGTCCCAGTCCAAAGGCAGGAAAAGGTGGACAGTAACATAACCTTTCCTTATTAGTAGTATTCAATTCTGACAGTTGTCAAAGGGTGGGTGATGTTCCAGGTAACTAGTTATGTTTTGTTTGGTGATGCACTGTTCCTGTAGTCTGAGAGCTCTCTGAAACAGTGCCTTGGCATCTCAGGCCTGTCCAGGCCCTCACAGAGACAGAAGCTTATCTCACACTGCTCCAGGACCAGCTTCTCCCTTTATATTCTGCCTCACCTCTTACAAGACAGCATTGTTCTCTCATGGATTGTATTCTCTGCTCTTCAAATAGCCAAAACAGAAACATCTGAATAACTCTGCAAGTGGGATTAAAGAACTGAGCTGCCTCTACTGCATTAAAAAAAGTCTTTCCAGTGCAGCTTAGACAGAAATTCAGTACCTCCTTCAACTTCCCATGTGAAGCCTGGTGATGGTATAAGAACCAACCAAAACAGCTGTGATTGCACATGGTCTTGCTATGCCATGTGTAGGTACAAAACATCTCACTGAACCTAATTCAAACAGGTAAACCCCACTATGCACCAGAACAGCCCAGCACAGCTGCTGGAGTTAAGGCCCCTCTATTCACACTCCACTGCTTAAGAGTTGTGTAGTATTATGCTAGCGCATGGGAAACCTTTGCAACATATCCCATACTGCACTCAGAGCTCTGTCCTAATCAGATTGCTATTGATAGCTCATGAAAGCTAAAGTCACTCCAACCTTACTGCGTTGGGCCTTACATGATTGCCCAAGGTCACAAGAAACCAAAGGCAAAGCAACATAATTGCCCTTCTGTGTTCAAGACACGTAATTGATTTACATCTCTTTGGTTGACTCTGTTGTGAATGACAATTTGAGTGGAGCATGCCTTTATTGGAACAAGGAGCCCTTCTCACCCACTGACAGGGGTGGCACTGAGCGGGCACCCAAAGGAACTGGGAGCTGAAGCTGTGAACTGGTTTCGTGTACCACAAGTTGCTTTACTGTCATGTGCCAGTGTTAATGGAGCTGTTAGGGAAGGAGAGGTAGAACAAGACATACATGAGGGGCTTTATTAGAGGTGAGAGACCTCCTGCCTCTTGGTCTCTTCAGACAGCATGGGAACCACTGTGGTAAGTCCTACCCGAGTCAGTGTTTGTGCATATATATGAACCCACGTAAATATACATTGCTAAAATCAGGGCATTTAACACACCTTCATGTTTTGTTCACTGGGACCTCTGCAGCAAAAGGCTGATGTGGAGCTGCAAAATGCCCTGTGTGCTGTGATAACACGTGAGCAAATGTGCTTTCCCCTTTTTCATGGAATATCGATCCATGAGCGAGGAATACATGTCCTTCCCTTTCCTCTCTGCCAGCACTGCCTGCCACCTTCTTGCTCTCCCATTCACTTTCTGCTCCTGAACAGTCACTCCAAAGCTTGGAAGCAGTGTTGTGAGGTAAAGAGTAAATAATCTTTCTTGTTCTTCTCTCCTTCTTACATCTTCTTTCCTATTCTGTTTGATGCAGGGACTGTCTGGGCTAATTCTTTAGCCTATTATGCAAGAAGTCAGACTAGATGATCTTTAATGAACCTCCCAGACCTGTGAAAAATAATCTGTACTCGATACAATCCTATTTGTTGAAGTGGAAGTGAGTCAGCAGAGATGTCACATCTGCTGTACACAGACAGGCAGAGCTGGCCACTCGGAGATAAAGGCTAAGTAAAAGCTTTTGTATAGAAACACATACCCGTGTGTCTAGGTTATACGCCGTCTTCTTTAAATCCTGCAGAGCCCTCTGCATGAACTCAAATGCATGGCAGTCAACACAGGGACGACCTGGATAAAGGTGCAGAAGAGTACATCATTGTCACGGCTGGAGTGCAGCAGTACAGTGGGGAAATACTCAAAGACCCTGTAATGCCAGGAGAAATCCCATTTTAGCAGGCACCTAAACCTGCACATGGACAGCATTAGGGCTGCCTCTGGACATGGCTGTGCTTACCCTTGTGCAAAAACTGGCAAAAACACAAGAGCATTTTGTTGTGTTTGAGCTTCTGAACATAGCCCAGGCTTCATTCTGCCCGGTGCTGTGTGTTTTCAGCCCCCAGCCTCTCCCCTTAAAACAGAAATCCTCAGCTCTCCTCAGACACGGGTTAACTCTCAACTGACACTCTGAAAATATCAGTTTGCAGTGGTTCAGGAATCAGACAGGCAGGTCTGTTTTCACAGGAGCTCTTACAGAGCAGTTTGGCAAGGGACACAGCCAGATCTGTATTTGCTTCCTTTCACCTGCTGCTGTATTTTCCCTCTGCCAGGAATGCAAAGCATCCCACTGGCTCTGCAGCTGGTGCCAGTGCTTGTGCGCGGAGGGGCAGAGCAGGGAAAAGGCAGAGGAGGAGGAGAAGAGGGGGGGGACTTGACAGCAGCTACAATGGCTCACTTCTGGAGCTGGGCATTTCTGACCTGACAGGACCCACCGTGCACTGATCTCAGGCACTTTTGTTCACTCTCTAATATAGTTTCCTGTGTTGTCCTCCTTGGTGGAGGGTCCTTCTCCAGGTTCAGCTCTCTGGGTCAGGTTAGCACCTCTGCCGGCTGTGAGCTTGCAGCCCTGCAGTGGGAGAGCTCATTCCTCCGACCAGCTATATCCCAGGATGGGATGCATCAGAAGCATGGAGAAGACTCACTGAAGCAGCACCACTGGTAGGGGGTTTGGAACTAGATGATCTTGAGGTCCTTCCCAACTCAAACCATTCTCTGGCTCTATGAGAAGATGGCTGTACCTGGGAGGAGGTGACAAGCAGCTGGGGAGGTGGCTGTCTGTAAACTTCCACCCATGCAGCCCTGCAGAGCACACATCTCTTCAGCACTTGAGGGACTGAACTAGGGCAGTGCTGATCTCTCCATCAAGCATCTTGCACTAGAGCAACATGAATGCAGTTCCTCAAATAGGATAGGGGTAGTACCCTACTGCTTGGAAAGCCTGTAGCTGCTGTCAGACTTCTGCAAACAGAGCTGCCCAAATCGTGGCTCTAAGTGGGGTTTTAAACTGTTATATCAGCCAGACTCTTGCAGTACCCAATAGCAGATATGTAAGGAAGATACAAGAATAAGTCTCCAGCAATGTTCTTCTAGCCTACCAAGAGGCTGGAGGATATCCTGAGTCTGGCTGGTGTTTCTATATCTGATAAGACCTCCACGAATCTTTCTCACATTAATTTGCCCTGTGGCTTCCTGAATCCATGTAAGCTTTTGGCATCTTCAGCATCCTGTGGCAATGAGTTCCACAGCGGAGCTATTCAGTAAGTGAACAAAATAACATTCCTGTCTGCTCCGAGGTTAACATCTGCTGCCTTCATTTCCTGCCTCTCATTTTTGCAGTGGAAGAGACAGTTATTAAATATTCACCATCTTTGTCCTACTTACGACTTTCCTGCTCTCCATCACTCCCTGCCTTGGCGTCTTCTTTGCAGACTGAAGAACTGAGCTGTTAATCTAGCCTTAATCTCCCTTCTTGGGGAGATCCCTCTTAGCTGGTCTTAATGTTCCTTCATGCTCACAGTATTTCCAGTAGGATGCCCGTAGACATTTCCCCAGTGTAATGATGCCTAAGGGTCTGTTTTCACAAGGGTTTTAAACAAATCTAAATCTGTGCTGTTGCCAATAGGAGCAATCCCATCCTGCTTTCTGCCCTTTGCTACGTGTTCTCACATTTTCCCTCGCTCACAGCAGGACTGACCTTGCCATTGCTTCATCAGATGGATCACTGGTGATTTTGCTCCACATCAGATCCTGAATGCCCAAGTTCTGGGGTCAGAACAAGAAATAGGGCAAAGGCAGGAGGCCAGGTTATGAGAAGCAGAAGGGCAGAGGCAGCACAGGCTTTCATGAGCTTAAAGCAATCGTGAAACCAAACCTTAAGTCACATCCTAGCAAAGTACAGCAGAGTGCTGTTAATTCCTTGCTGACAGCTGAGAACAGACTATCATTCGCAGAGAGACTTAACAGGTTTGTGGATTAACATAATGAGAATTATCAAGAGTCAGCTATAATTCTTTAAATGGGTCCTGTCAGCATGAAGACTGTATGTGCCTTTGTGTGCTTAGGAAGAAGTGGGGGAGGAGAGCTTAAAATATGCTTCTTGGCTTCTTCTTGGTGACAAACTGGAACTGAAAGCACTGTGGAAGTCTAATTTACTTTCCCTCACATGCAATGGTGTTTACTCTTTGTATTTCTTGCACCTCAGCTAATGAAAACAGACTGACCAGTTTCTGTTCTTCCAATTCCACATTTGAGCTTTCACGGTGAGTGATCCAGGCTATAAATGCAATGGGAGGTTGGGGAAATTACTTCTTTTCTTTAAGTGTATTGCACGGAACTTTGAAGAAGATGATCCGCAAACATGAGTAACACCACTTCATACTCCAACAGCCTTGTGCCTATGCGAAGTGCTGTGTATGAAGCATAGGAACATGATTAATCATTGCTAATTAGCATTATTCATGAAGAGCTGGGGCTGGCTCGCTGGCTGGCAGAAAGCGTGCCAAGTGGAGAGCAGGTGATGGTACCCCAAGCCAGCTACTAGTGCTGCACGCATGGCAGGATCTGTCTGCAATGCTAAGAAGGACTCTGACTCACTGTCATGCTTCTCTCCTGTGCCTCCTGCACCTCCCACACTCACACGAGAGCGTTGCTGTCCCCCTCCTGCTCATGGTGCTGCAGGAGGGACACATTTCTCCCACCAAGTGGGAGAGAGAGGCTGTAGTGCTGTGTGGTCCATGAGGGATTGTTCCTCCTAAAGGCATGTTCCCAGTCCCATGTTGCACACCTGGGAACAGACAAAATCATGGAGCACCACACTGGACTGCCCTGCAGAAAGACACTTAGTATGGTCCATGTGCATCACCTATCCCTGTGAAGAATGTGTACTAGAGCCCTTTTGATTCACCTGGGTCATTTGGGATCCCACCGCCATCAGTTTCCCTCAGCTGACAGCGTGGACTTCAGTGCCAGCAATAGGGAAGGTGTGCGGACGTGCTCCAGTAGCACTACCCCAAAATGGGTCAGTGCCCAGGAGGATCAACTCCTTGATGAGACATAGCCAGTGGCGCTGACATCCAGCAGGTAAAGCTCCAGGAATGCATGTACTAGATCATATCAAAGGTCTGCCTGGCCCAGGGTCCTGTCTCCCATGAGCAATGTCTTTTACACTACATTAAATGTGTCTAGGAGCATTCCCAAGCTTTGAGAGCTGGCATGGGATCACTGCAACAGTAAACTCTGTCTTCCAGATAGGCAGTTGGCCTCCTGTCATGGACAAAAGCGTGCCAGGGACCATCCTAGCAGGTTACTAGTACAGATGTCCCCATGCCAGGGAACATCCATGGAGACTGGTTATAGACATGAACTTCATGACCAGCAATGGATGTTCATGAAAGAGGAGAACAGGACAAGAATGGAGGAACGTGTCCCCAAAGAGCCTTTCAGGCCTCAGGAATATGCTGAGGCAGCTCCTGAGCCAGAAGAACTGCTGCTGTATCTAACAGCCATTTCTAAGATTTTTTTTTCCCCTTAAACATACCCAATCAGTTCTGCAATCCCACACAAACCTTCAGCATCCACAGTGTCCTAAGGGAGGAGTTCCACAGGTTAACTCTCAGGAAGAGCCCTGATAGGCAAAGGGTAGTACCTGGAGCACTCAGCAGCTCTGCAGCACTCTCTCAACAAGTGATTCATTAGGAGCATCCTGTTTTCCTTGTTGCTTTAAAAGTCTGCCCCTGCAGCAGCACAGAACAATTTACAATTCAGAGTCAGCTCCTGGCCTGGCCTCAGACATAAATACTGCTCTGTGACGCTACCAGCCTCCATCACTCAGGACAGAGCAGCACATCTCTGCAGAAACTGGCCACAGAAACATTCTGCCCTTCATCCCTCACTCTCACATGCAGGAGTAAGATGAGACAAGGAATCCTCCTCAAGTGCTCTTCAGGGGACTTGGCAGCCTGGCCAGAGGATATCAAAGAGGTAACTCCTTGAGGCTGGGGTCAGACTGGCCAAGAGTTTTGTTCTACAGATCAAATGGGAGTTTGCTCTACACAAGCAGAACAAGGAACTACTATATGCTTCTTTCCCCAAATTGCCTCTGCTAACATAGACACACAAAAGGCAGATATAATTTATTTTTCAATTATGATTTCTCCTGGAGGGGATGAAGTGGAATACTTGTCACACAAGTTATTGAAATCAATTAATGCCCAGAAAACAGACCACAGAATAGAGATGAGTCTGGTTTAGAACAGAGCAAAACTTAGGACTTATAAAAAGAAAAGAAGGGAGTGGGTTAAAGGAGGGAATTCAGCATGTGAGTCCTGTAGAGACAAATACACAGAGGTATATTTGAAAACTGGAAATGGAATCATAGGAGAACAAAATGCAGTGACTAAATCAGGTCTTGTATTAAAAACTTTGGTAGCCAGGTATACAAAGAAAGCATGACTGAGAACTGGAGATTGGTTTGTACGCAATTACCTTCCTATTTTACTTTTATTCCCAGAGGTTATTTTAAGTTTCCAGTGAGTGGCTACTTCCCACTTCCTGTCACCAAAACACCCTGAGAACATTGACTCCATCCCCTAATATCTTTGAACTATTGCCTCATTTTGGAGCTGAGAAAGCTTAACCAGAGGCTTGCTTGAAATGACAGGGGAAGCTAATACAGCGCTGTGATCCACATTCAGGAGCTCTCAGCTCCCTGGTGATATATGTATGACAAATACACTGTCTGGGTAAACTCCCCCCACATCAATCTGTAGTAGTCACAAGAAAGTTGAACTTGACCTACTGTTCCAGCCAAATATGAAAATAAGTAATGTTCTAGCAGAAATAAACACAAGTTTTCTTCTAAGGCTATCCAGACTAGCAAGGATGTTATATGTATTGTAGCAAATGAGGAAACAAAACTCTCTCAAGAAGCAGATCTAAAAGACCTACAACCAAAGAGCTTTAAACAAGCTCCAATTAAATTTACAGTACACAGTTAGTATCTTTTCCTAAATAACTACTAATCCTTTGCTAGCTTGCTGTTCCTATAAGCATCGTTGTCATGTGCTTTGCTGACATGTTCCAAAAGCATCGTTTCTCCCTCTCTAATCAGGCAATGCAGCGTCCCCCTGGAGCTCAAGGTCTGTGTGGCTGCTATGGGCTAAGTGGAGGAAAGCAAGCAGGACACGGGGTAGCGGGAGGGCACGAGTGCCCCGCAGGTACGTACTTTCCGCAGGGATGACACTCCCGGAATCCTGGCTGGCCCCCACAAGGCTCACGCTTAACAGGGCAACCACTGAGATGACTGGAATGGCCACACGCACCACGCTGCAGGCAGACAACACCATGACTCCCGGCAGTAATTCAAGCAGTCTTCCCTGCCTGGAACGAGGAGAAATAGTGAAACTCAGAAGCTGGCTCCCCACAAAGAAGAGGACGAGCCATGGTAAGCACAGACCTGCATGCACACACAACACACAACACACAACCCCCCACCCCCACCCCGCCACATCACTGCAGCGACATGCTATGGGCTTGTGATGCATCCCAAGGACTGGTTTGCCAAGTACCTGATCCTTCTCTTCACCTGTGTGCCAGACCCTTGGAGCAGCAGAAGGGAGCAGGAGAGGCTCCAGCACCACTCTGAGCATGCGTCCCCTCTGCATCCCCCCTTCCCTGATTAGGGTCATTGCCATGGAGATTTGCTATAGCAACACCGAAAAATTGGAGCTGCCAAGTGGAGGAGAAGATTTAAAGGGACCACAGTGTCCCACATAGCCTCTGCTGTACTCTGTACTCCTCTGCCTCTGCTCAAAGGCCATGTCCTCTCCCTGTCAAACACTGGCTGCTGCCCATAAGAAGGTCTTAGGCAATTTTTGTGTTGCTTTTATTCCCCAAGGGACTATGCTGAAATATGCAGCTCTCATCCCTTGCTTTAGCTGTAACTAACTCAGAATGAGACCTTTTTTTTTTCCCCAGGAGGTTTCAAATGAGATGAAAACTCAGAAGTTTGCTTGGAAAAATGAAGATGTAGGGCCTGCTGATGGCGCCCTGCACGCTGGGGAAGACTCCATTAGCAGCTTCATTTAACTGCACTGAAAACGAAGCCTGGTGGAAAACAGCAACATTGGCACAGGAACCAGCCAGGAATATGGATCCTGCGCAGCTTCGCACTAGGTAACCATGATAACAGCCCAGCCAAAACCCACACACTGCAGAAGTTTAAGGATGCTCGCTTCAAGCTCAACTCTTGAACTGGGATTTTGCTAATAGGCTGTGTCTCCTGGATAGGGATCTCCGTGAGCACCCAGCTGAAATCAAGCATTCAGAAAGAGGAGCTGATATCTTTTGGACAAGAGAGAAAGATGCTCTCAATACCTGTTTGCCCCACAGCATAATTAAAGACTTATCTTGCTCTGTATCTGTTTTCATTCATTGCTCACAGGAGGACACTCTGCCTCTTCTCGGCAGGCAGCAGGCTCCATCCAGCCTTCCTGGTCTCTACAGTGCAACTAACCTGCTAGGCTGCTTCTATTTGACGTGTTCCTCTGGCTTCCTCAGAACTACCCCTTACATCTCCCATTGCAATGCTTATGCTTTTGGGCCATGTTAGTTTAAAAGTCATCTCAAAGGACTCCAGGGTCTTAACTAGTTTCTGGCAAAGTGGAATTACCCTATGCAAGCCACAGAGGACTTTGCAGGGGAGCAGCCCAGAGCTGTGGAAGCAATTCCTGCAAGAATGAGACACACTGAGCAAATTTTTAGCCCAAAGTGCAACTGAAACTCTACTTCCTTTGTGTGGAAGGTCCAAATGAAGACCCCCAGTCAAATGGGGTCTTCATAGGGTAAGTCAGGGCACACATGTGCACCAAAATGGCTCTACTGACTTTATGAGAAGCTGAAATTCCTAAGCCAAGCTCTGAAGGTGGATGGTTAAAGTAAGGTTGTGTGGTTGGCCCAGTTTAACATTGTTCATCTCTTCACAGGTCCTAGGTGCTTGTTAAAGGAGCAGCTCCTTAAGGACTAGGATATCATGGAACAACACTCTACAGTTTGTCATAGTCTAGCCCTGATCTGCAGCTTTAAATAACACCAAGTGGAAATTCTGGCTCAAAATCCAAGCCTTACATTTCCATTCACCCTGGCATATGTGTTCATTGCACATACCTTCATTATGGTCCCACCGCACTTACAGGAGCTTCAAGAAAAGGATGGAAAGGAATTGCCTATAGATGTAATAACCTTTGATGAGGTGAAAAGTATTGTTTGTTCTAATATTTTTTCAAGGTATCAATATGTTCTCTTTTTAAATTATAACCTTTTGGTAAAATATATTTCATAATTGCTTGGTCTTTTCAGTAGGTAGGTAGGACAGCAGTACAATCCACAGTGAGGGAAGGAAAGGAATCTGACATCTCAAGGAGGAAAGGCAACCATAGAAGTAAGCAGAGGTGTTACCCATCTTAAAGAACTGCAGAAAGTATACAAGGGGATCAGAGCAGAGAGCTTGGGAAAATGTGAAATAAAGAGAGGATGAAGGTCCTGAAATACGTCATTCCCAGCATGCCAAGACTCCAAGGATGCCTACATGTGATACCTTGTTATTAGGGTCTGTATATCACAGCAAAGTTTTGCATGGTTGTATATGCAGCCAATAAAGCATGTCTGTGAGAGGATGGACTGTCTTTGTGTTGGTTTCTGTCTGCTCAGTCACCCACTGTCCAGACTTCACAGTGTGATAACAGCAGAGAAGTCCTTGCTGAATAGGACCACTGCCACCCAGACAGTACAACAGCACTGAACCTCCTCCCACTTGTGACAGTGGGGGGATCTGCAGTAGGCACTATCCACCAGCTAATGGGGTGGAAAGTGTCATTTCTGTGTTACAGCACACTACTAAGCTTAAAATAATACCCCTTTTTTCACTTGCTTGGTGCCAACATGAAACGATCAGACATTGCACTTGCAGAGTTCAGCCAGTTTTTGTGTCAAATTACACGGTCTTTAAGAAGCATAAAAAAAGTTCCCCATTCCTTTTGCTAACAGAACTGTGTGGTCCAAGATGCAGTTCTCAATTCACAGGGAAGAGGAGCCAGTCTGCATGGAAAAGTTCCATAAATCTGTGTTGTTCTATCACCTCCAGCAATGCTGAAGAAGAGAGAAGCATGAAGTACTTGCATGTCTTGCTTTCTATTACACTGCCTACCACTATGACTAAGGGATACCAGTGCTAAATTTGCTGTGAAGGACAAGAAAATTCCAAGGGATTCATAGGAGTCCATTTGCTGTCTGAAGAATGTCACAGTGAATCCCAGAGGGCTGTTCGAAATACATACACTTCGTTTTTCTACAGAGAATCCATACCCAATTATGAATTACTAACAAAAGAAGAGTTTCCTCCAAAATAGTCAGAAACTTCCAGATATTTATTGGGAAAATGATTTGTGTGGATAGACATCAAGTAGCTCCCTGTTATTGATGCCTATGTGTCACAGGTATTGAAAGTCACACCTTTGCAGTGGAGGAAGAAAATGCATATACCTAGCTAAAAATCACTAACATTAAAGGTCTGAGTTAAATATGTGGGCAAAAAAGGAAGGTACAGGCAAAGGTTCTAATTTTAGAACTCCATTATTATAGTCATGGGTACTTATGGCAAATAGGGTGATTAATCCCAGCCTAATATGAAGTGCTAAATCATTGCCTGCTAACATGGCCGTAAGCCCTTTGTTGAACTCAAACAGAAAAAGAAAGCACAGAGACAGAAGAACCTGTGTCTGGTTACTATTACTTGAATAACAGAATGGCAAGAGAATACAAGCACAACCCCAGAAAGGCCAAGAAGCAAAACCAGATGCAAATAGCGAGAAACAAGCAAAATAGCACCTAAGCATTCCTGAAACACATAGGCAGCAAGGAAGACAAAACCCAAGCAAAGAGTTTGCTCTCTGTTCAGCAGACGGGGAAAGTTAACCAGGTTGATGCCTAGAAAGTGATATAGGGTTTAGCATCTATTTTATCTACCAACCAAAATCAGGGGAACTAGTGAGCAGGAGACAAACACAACTAACACCAGTGAACATGTTTTAGGTAAATTTGCCCTGGTTACATATGCCTGTAGGTGTGTGCCAAGTCACTTATCGGTGTTTCAATCTGCCAACAGCTCTCTTTTTACTCAAGGCTATCACTAGACCTACCTCAGGATATTTAAATAAGAAACTGAAGCAACCACCACCAGCAATTATTGCTGAGAGCTCAGGGAAGATGTGAGTTATACCAGCCCTGGAAAAGGTTAAATGCAGTGATTATCCTTAAAAGGGGGAAGAGAAACTGGGAAACGACACACAGAGCAGTTCATGGTCAATCCTTGAGAATGTTTTAGAAGCAATGATCCCACTGACAGTTTGTAAGCATTTGGAAAACAAGAACTGGAGTTGCAAATAAGAGCTATTTGCCAAGGATCAAGTCGAACCAGTTAAGTTTCCTTCTGTGACATGGTAACAGGCCTTGCAGGTAGGGAAAGCAAAATGTAATCAACTTCAGGAAGATTTGGCTCCATCCCTGGCAGGGGGTTTGAACTAGATGATCTTAAGGTCCTTTCCAACCCTAATTATTCTGTGATTCTATGATTTCTATTGCTGCACCACACAGCATTGTCAGAAGCAACTAAGGAAACTGCTCTGAGGCCAGCAAAACTGGCTGAGTGACTGCTGAGAGTTAGCAATGGGTCACTGTCACTGTGGGAAATCCATCACATTGGGATTGCAGAGACACACTTAGTTCAAGTTAATCAGTCATTCAGCATTTCATTAGTCAGCTGGATAATGAAAAAGCAAATTGGTTGTTTAAGAAGCAACATCAGCCTGGAAGTTCTAAGCAATGCTGGGGGAGAGGATTAGAATTGTAAATCATACAGAGAAGTTCAGAAAGGGTCTAAAAACAGAATAAAATTTTATAAGGATGAGAACAAGGTGCGACACTTCATCAGGAGCAATCACAGCTCATGTTTGGAATGGAGAACAGCAGGTTAAGTGGCACTTGTGTGGTGGAGCTAGGGAGTCACGAGCTGGAATCAGTCTACAGTGATCTGTCACTGCCAAAAAAGTGCAATTATACTGGATATACAAAATGAAGTGCAAGAGCTTAGACTGCCTTCAGCAGCAGGGCTGAGCTGTAATACTGCATCTGGTCTGGTCACTGCAATACTAGGTGCTGGCAGAGACACCAACAGCAGCAGCAATAAGCAGAGGTTTAAATTACATCAAGGAGGCACCACCAAAGCCCCTGGAAAGCTTCTTAATGATAGGGATGGCACAGGGGTGGATTTCCTGTGAAAGACAGGGGGATATTTAAGGCTGTAAGTATAAATTAGGCATCATTAGGAATGGCACTGGGATAGATGGCCCTGCATAAATACAATGTATGGACTGGGTGATTCCTTATGGATACCTTTCCCTTCTTGTTTTTCATGATTCTACGATTACAAGAATCACTTTGCTTTCCAGGCAGTCACTTCCCAGCTCTTGGTGTTGTAATTCCAGCATAAACACAGACATCTCTGGGACAAATGCATTGCCCAGGTGCAGCATCTGAAATCCAGGCTAACTATTCCTCCTTCCTCAGTTATCAAGGCAAAGGCAATGTTTTTCTGGTCTAAGCAAGTATGATGGCTAGAGAATGTTCCCATTTTGGAATGGGTCACTGATAAAGGAATTCAGAGACATTTGGCTGCAGGGCAGGTGCCAGGGCCCACACCTTCTTAACCCTCCTTTAAATACTTATTTCACAGCCTTGCAGATGAATTGAGAGGTGAGGGGTTGGTGCACTGCAGATGTTGTAGCCCATAAACAGCAAAACTTGCATTGTCTTTTTCTCTGGCAGCCATCTCCCGCTCTGAGAAGGATAGAAAATTAAAGCACCCAGTACTTATCTTGACCCTTATGCCATGAGACAATGATTCACCTTTGCTTGACAGCTTAGTATCTACTTTAAACACTAAGTCAGAGGTTTGGTGAGGGGAAAAAGTCTCCCTCATGAAATGACAAATGTGTTCTTGGCATCATTGAAAAGTTCCTCATCTTACAGCTTCCTGGAAAACCCTTCAGGAATCCAACCACGAGCTGAGCGTTGGTCAGACTGTGAGGCTTCGAGACACTGCAGCTGTCCCAACAAAGCCCACGTGACACTGCAAAATGGGGATGCGGCTGTACATAGGGAGTATGATAGACACTCAGCACCCAGATCCTTTAATGCAGGAACTAGTCACCTCCAAGAGACCTCTTTCACCACTGTGTAAGATGTGGGAAAGCAACCAGGCTTGATTTGCTCTCCAAAAATCAATTGAAGCCAAATGTGACAGGCATCTTTAAACACCTTCTAAAGCCTAGAATGCTTTCTGCCACGCAGGAGGGGCTGCTGTCAAGCTACTGTGAAATGAAGATTAGCTCAGGCTTTTAGTTCCAAGAAAAAAGTAAGAACCACTGGCAAAATATCATTTTCCTAGTTTATAGTTGAGGTTTGCATTGGACTGCTGGAAATCCAGGAACTGAAATCATGTGCTGGACATGGGGTAGATTTACAGCATAGGCAAGGGTTGTGTACTGTTTGTGTACCCTCAGTCTGAATGCCACTGACAATGAAGCTGAGCTATTTGCCTTGATACTGCCAGTCTTATTCCTGTCTAGGAACCCATCTAGGAAGATACGAGCATGTCATTTTTTACTGTCTGGAGAACTGTGTGTAAAAATCCCTTCTAAATTCATGTGTTCTGAGAGCAGCTGATGCCAGAAAGAACCCGTTGGTTGTCTTTTTAAGTGCTGGGATTTGGGCATGTTGTTCTGTGGCTACCAAAACTAGAGCAACAAAGGCACAGGCAGCTCTCCTCTGTGTATGCGCATACAGAAAGGGGAAGTGGGCAGATCTCGTTTTATTTTAGAAAAGCTATTGACTTCCAGGACATGGTTTAACTTTCCATGGGTAAAATAGTTTGATTTTATATTGTATATAAAACAAACCATTAAATGGCATTAAATGTGTAATATACCAGCTCTTAAAGGCATTTAGACATTGTTCAATTCTCATTTGGATGCAAGACTGAATTGTGCATCAGTTATATTCAGTGCTGTTGGCTGAAACCAGATACTTTTCATAAGCCAGATACTTTATTACAGTGTATATGTAGTCCAGGATGAATGTAAGAGCTGCTTAGGCAAGAAACCATGTGTATCAAATTTACTGCATGGATGAGGTTCTCTTTAACTGGAGAAGAGAAATAACTCCCAATGCCCAGAGCTTTGAAAGTCAACTTACAGCACTATGGATGGCTTCCAATGAAAGCCTTGACTATAAGCATTCACAAATGCTGGTGACTTTTCCTCTGGTCCCACAGTTTGTCTCTCCCCAGCCCCTATGTTAAATTGAAATAGTTTCAGAGTGAAATCATGGTCATCTTTTTAGGTTGCGGTCGAGAGCTGAATAGATACAACCTCACTAAACCTGGGATCACTGGGAACATTGAAGTCTGTTGGGATTTATGCAAAGGAGAATGCTAAGTTTCACCAAGCTCAGTGCATAAGCCACACAAAATGACAGATCTTGTCAGTATTGTTTGTCTTATTGAACATTGGTTTGATCAAAGGTTAGTCCAGATGTAATTTATGTTAGCAGATCTTTCCACTACTTTGGACTAGACATAGTTCTGTTACACAGAAAAGCTCCTACACCTTCTCTGTTGCAGAAAAGCCTCTTAGACAAATATGCACATCAAAATGTCATGCCATAAAAATTCATTGCACTTAAAGCTAAACAGAAGCTGTGTTTTGTCCGTACTTTCTCTAACAATTCACACAAAAACCTGACTGCTGAAATGCAACCACCGACACTTCACAGAGCCAAAATACCCCAGTGATGGGATTCCTTCATTTCTCCATCAGTGGTACCTACTACCTTTTGCATAGCCAAGTATTTTATGGAGTTTGGGAATAAAATGAAGGAATAGTGTAAAAAATAAAGTTTTAATCCTTTCCTTTTTTGAAAGAAAGAAAGAAAGAAAGAGGAAGGAAGGAAGGAAGGAAGGAAGGAAGGAAGGAAGGAAAGAAGGAAGGAAGGAAGAAAGAAGGAAAGAAGGAAAGAAGGAAAGAAGGAAAGAAGGAAAGAAAGAAAGAAAGAAAGAAAGAAAGAAAGAAGGAAAGGAAGAAAGGAAGAAAGGAAGAAAGGAAGAAAGGAAGAAAGGAAGAAAGGAAGAAAGAAAGAAAGAAAGAAAGAAAGAAAGAAAGAAAGAATATAGCATCGGTGCTTAGAAAACATCCAATAGTTATATGTAGCTCGGGGCTGAGGCTACCATTTGTTGGCCTGAACATGAACATGAAGTGTTAAGTTCTCCTTTTAATGTGCACACACACATTATTCAGATCCTCCCACCCCAACACAAGAACCTGAACACTGGCCTCCCTTGAAACCTGTGTCCTGCTTACCCTATGGAACAGTCCAACTTGCATCACCAACCAGCAGTCTTTCTAGTTGATTTGGACTCTAAAAGAAGGGTGAAGCTATATAAAGAATAACAAGAAAGTTGCCTGTCCTGTTTCATTTTGAAAGTCTGCTGACAAAGAGAACAAGCTACAGTTTTGTCACTTAAATGACCAGAAAAGTGCAGTATCACTTCCTTGGATTTATACATCAACCAGCGCTCATGCTAATGAAGGCAAGCTGATAGATTAGTAGGTTTTCAGCAAGTGCATGGTTCAGAGGAGAAATCAAGTGATAACAGCCTTGACTATCAGGAAAGCAAAATGTAGGCAGACCAATGTAAGAAATAGAATATATGCAGGTATCTGCTTTTCCTTTCTCCATGACTGGAACTCTTTTTCTTAAGTTTCAAGTCACTTCTTAAAATTCAGGAGTTTAAAGGCCTTGAAAATACCATCTCTGCCTCTCCCCATCACTACAAAGTCACAGTTGGAACAGCAAGCTGCAGTTATAAGGTTAAGGGGTATCTACATGGAGATTAAACTGCAAACCTATGCATAAGAACAAACAGTATGCTTGAAACTGGAGCAACAGGCCAGAGTATTTTACACTGTGATCTTTATTTAACAAGTTCACAGCACCTGCAGGTGTGATGGCCACCTTCCAGTGTACTGGCACGATAATGTCTTTGCCTCAGACAGCTTTCAGTGCAGTCACAAAGCAAGAAACAGCCACGTGATGTAGTACAGGGAATAAATCACAATAAGGTGGACAGCAAGAAGGATGAATGCATGTTCTGATAGAGTCACGAAATGGTTTGTGTTGGAAGGGACCTTAAAGCTCATCCAGTTCCAACCCCCTGCCACGGGCAGGGACACCTTCCACTAGAGCAGGTTGCTCCAAGCCCCTGTGTCCAGCCTGGCTTTGACCACTGCCAGGGATGGGGCAGCCACAGCTTCTCTGGGCACCCTGTGCCAGCGCCTCAGCACCCTCACAGGGAAGAACTTCTTCCTAAAATCTAATCTAAATCTCCCCTATATCAGTTTAAAAACATTCCTCTAATGGCCCTATTAAATATATATGAAACAATAGTTTGGATTTAACAGGGACCTTTGAATTTTGAGGGGAAAAAATGCATCTCTTGTAGGAGACAGAGTGACAGTTTTAAGTATGATGGGAAGAGAAAGCCTACTAGCACTAACAAACATGTTAAAAATATCAGGCTTTCAGAGGGCAGAGAAAATATTGTATGTGTACAAGGTGACAAGAGACAAAACAGTGCCAGGGCCATCAAAGACATAGGACCCTAAGTTTGAAAGGTATTGCCCAGCTCAGCAGCATGACCACAGCAACTTATAATCACTTTCAGACATTTTTCACGTGCACAAGTGTTTGCTACTCGTGAGTGCATCGGTGTAAGGTTTCTTTATGGCACAGGAGAGAAGATCTGCACATCCAGTGGTCAGCAAATGGGTACCCGGGACAGTTACACAGTAGCCTAGGACAGCAAACTAGGCTTGAGCAAAAAGCCAAGTGGTTGAGCAAAGCTCCCCTGCTATTTTGGTGGTTTTGAACAAGAGGTAATACAGAATAGCCGTTCAACTAAAGGAAAATAGGTGAGGTGGGCTTTAAAGGAGCATAAATTTCCACTAGGAAATTCCTGGTTCTAATGGATCTTCTGCAGACTGAAAGGAATACTTAATTTTTTCAGATTCTGAAGAAGAGAATGAGAGTTATTCCTCTTTCCCCTTCTATTCCCCTGCTGGCTGCTTTCTCTTTGGGCAACAGCTATCATGTCCTGTGCTTCACTACCCCAGTTCTGCTGATGGGAATCAGAAGGTAGAGGTGTAGCAAAATGACTGAAGGAAAATATTTCCACAGGGTCAGGTTTTCTTGTGTTCAAGCTGGTGTCTGTGCAGATTTACATCAAGATTTACTGGTGTTTCCAGTTGTGCCAGAACATTTCATTACTCAACCCCTGGCAAAACCAGCAGCTGATTGTGGCTGGGTTCCTGTCTATACCTGTAACAAGCTGGTGAGATTATAGCATCCTGGTGCACAGCCCACAGATAACTCAGCTTTGGGAGCAGAGTTTTCACCACCTGAACTGTTTTGGTACTTCCTCAAAGTTCTGCAACAGGAATATTGGTTTCCCAAGAAAAAGAGGCCCTTCCTCACAATGTCTTCCCTGGACACGGAATGAGACACCAGAGTTGCTCAGCACCATGTTCACTCACTTCATGGTAAACTGGAGTGCCGCTCACTGCTCCTGAAGTGCTGCCAGTTGGATCTAAAGGGGCTGCTGACCTGAGGAGTACCAGCCCCACTGTTCTCACTTGCAGTGACTACATACAGAGCCATCAGGAATGGGGGCCAGGGCTTCACTGAGAAATCCCTGGTCCTAGAGAGGGCAATGACAGACTGGAAGGGGGAGTGGAGGTTGCACAGAGGGAGAGCCAAGGCAGGTCCAGAGCCATTCTGCTACAGCCAGGATCAGCTGAAGCCCTCCAAAGGAGGCTTTGCTCCCTGAAGTCCAGAAAATGCTCAGCCATGTGTGAGTAAGGACTGCTGCCCCTTCCCCTTCTCTGGGAGTGGAGCTGCAGGTGGGGTTTGCAGTTACCCTTATTTCACCGAGCAGGCAGATATGAGCTGTGCTAGTGCTCCCATGCTGTGTGGACTGAATTAGTGAAGAATACACAGCATGGGAGATCCTTGCTGGAAGAAACTCAAGAAGAAACTTCTTGGCACTGTATGGAGCTTTCCTGCAATGTGATGTTGAGCAGTTGCTGGTGGTAGCATTTGGAAGAGTTGGAACTGGCAAGGCTGCCTAGTCATATCCTTCTTCTCCTTTTTCTACTCTCTCCATTGGACCTGCTGCTTAGAGATACAGTTGGTTAAAAATGGAGTGTCCTGGAAAGCAGTAGAAGAAACTAAAGATTTTAATTAAAGAAGACAATACTCTTTTGCAGGATACCAGAAAACTCATCACTAAAATGTAAACTGTTTTGATCCAGCTACAGCACACGTATAAATCCTCATGGCACATACCTCATTACAGCTGACAGAACTAAAACATGCCTGATATGTGGTCACAGTGCAGACAGTAAACAGAAAGGACTTCCATCATCTTTAATACACAGGCAAAGCCTACAGAGACCACAACGCCCTGTCTCAATATAAGCGAGTAAGTTGCCACAGATGTATGTTCATATTAGAGACAAAAGCCAGCTGCAAGTGTCTCTAGAGCACTGTTGGCCATAATTATCTTGTGGGTTACACTTGGCCAAGTCTCATTTAAAAATCAAAGCAGGTCAATTTTTCCCCCACTCCAATACCAAGTAACAGATTCACTGAACTGAGCCCTTACATAGTAACCCAGTGGCTGTGAAAAGAGGGTACTCTTAAAAAACCCTCAAACAAAACCCAAACCAGAACAGACAAATACATAAGACACAGCCCCCCAGTTTCCTCAGTACATTGGGGCATACATGCTTGCAACATGAACTCCAGAAAGCTGTGTTTTACACAGCTGCATTTCAAACACCGCTGAAGAGGTGATGCTCCTTAGCTGGTCTCCAGGATTCAGTTCAGCAG
>NW_009918859.1:26406-60756 GCF_000696875.1 Nestor notabilis
GGTTTCTCTTTTCCACCTGAAGAAGCAGAGTTTCTGTCTGTAAGAGGGGGAAAAAAACCAGCATCAAAAACCAACTGTCAGCACTTGTGGCTTCAGGAGATGCATGATGGAGCACACAGAGTTGTTTGACATCAACATCGTATCTTCATCCCAGTTTGTCTATTATGAGCTGAAGCTGTAGCTGAGAATCAGTCTGATCCAAGAGAGGACTTCCCCTTACTGTGGAAAGTCCACCCACCAAATTAATCCCCACTGGTGTAACCAGCTACATGCTTAATCTGCCTGTCTTGTGATTTTCATATGAGATGGAACTGCTGTGTGATTAAAGGCTCTGTTTTAAAAGCTGAGTTATCCAGTGACCCACATCAGCTGAAGGCACTTAGAGCAGGCCTGCTCTAAGTAAGGTAAGCATCCTGCTTACCACCTGCCTTCTTAGTACAGGGAAACCTATCTGTTGATCAGGTTCGTTTCCCAGATGATAAATCACTAGACACAGCCCTGTGGGTTTGTATTAAATCAGGTATCACTTTTGATTGTATCAGCTGCCTTGCAAAACTGGAAAGATCTGATCGGACTTCGCTAAACACATAAAAGACACTTAATCACCACCTTCTAACCAGCTCCCTGACATTGTTTGCAATGGTTTGAATAAGGGAGGTTGACAGCATGCCAACAGCTTTGGAAATAAGCCCCAAGGCTGCTTACTGTCTTCTATACCTTTAATAATATTTCCAAGCCTTTGTTTTGACTTTCATGGGCAAATCTAACGTAATGTGCCTTGAACATTTCAAGTAACCATTGACAGTTTAGAAAGGAATAAAGAACAAAATGAATAGGACTAAATACAGCTTTTCTGACTGTTTTGAGAGCATGATCCCAAACCCATTTGCACAGAGGTTTGTTATCCCCTGGTGGGTTAAAGCACATGTAAAAAAAACCCAAAAAACCCACAAAAACCAAAACAGGGCAGGGTCCAGATTCTGAACCTACAAAAAAAACTTCTAAATTCCAGTTCCTGAGCTCCTTAAAGTTGTAATCCATGTCCACTGGTAAATCCATCTGACAAACAGGTTGGAATTCTGAAAGGAAGTGTCTAGCATGCAGAATTAGAGCAACCTGTGTAGCCCATGGACTGGATTTGTTTTCCAGGATTTGTTTTATGTTCTGTTCCCTGCTGGCCTCTGTCTTGAGCAGCTTTTCATGCAGTAGGGAGTTGGGTGTGAGCTGGATGAATGGCTTTGATGGTAGCAGCTTCCTCCCAGCAGTACAAGAACCCTCTCCTCAGTTCATGATCAGAGCTGCACCTGCCACCTACTGCACTTTGGCTGAGAGGTGGATCACAGATATTCCCACAAGAGATTGTCCAGAGCTGGTTACTGCTGTTAAAACAGCTAATCCAGCCTGCAGCCTGCTCCAGCAATGAAAGGATGGAACACAGCATGGAGTTGGGCAAACAGATGTGGTATGTGCATGGATAGTGGCCAGGCTCTCAGAAGTGGTCTGGGATCCTTCTCCCACTGCTACGTAAAATGCAGCCAGCCTGTCCACCAGTAAGTTATCATCACATCAGTGTAGGTTACAAATATGTCTAATCCTGTAAAAGGAAGGAGATGATAAGGATGATACGAGGATGATAAGGGGGATGATAAGGATGATGCAAAGATGGTCAGGGGCTGGAGCACCTCCCATACAAAGACAGGATGAGAAAATTGGGGCTGTTCAGCCTGGAGAAGAGAAGCTGCATGGAGACCTCAGACCCCTTCCAGTGTCTGAAGGGGGCCTATAAGGATGCTGGAAAGAGACTGTTCATCAAGGACTGTAGTGGCAGGACAAGGGGTGATGGGTTTAAACTTAAACTGGGGAAGTTCAGGTTAGATCTAAGGAAGAAGTTCTTTACTGTGAGGGTGCTGAGGCGCTGGCACAGGGTGCCCAGAGAAGTGGTGAATGCTCCATCCCTGGCAGTGTTCAAGGCCAGGTTGGACAGAGCCTTGGGTGACATGGTCTAGTGTGAGGTGTCCCTGCCCATGGCAGGGGGGTTGGAACTAGATGATCTTAAGGTCCTTTCCAACCCAAACCATTCTGTGATACATTCTATGATATAGCCTATGGCCTGCATAAAAGACTACCTAGGCTACAGTCCGTTTGCTTTGCAAAACACAATGCAGATCAACACAAGGGCAAATTAACTGTGAAAACTCTTGAGCTGTGCAACAAAACTACATGGCTTCCCCTGTACAGAACTGCAGGGTGAGATTTGCAGGAGAAATTTAATGGGAATTTTCTCTCTGTGCTTTTGAGAATCCCTTCCCTTCCAGCACAGTTAAGATTTGCTTAGTCATCATCTAGAAGTATTGCCTGCAAACAACAGAGTTTTTCAAGGAAATGAGTATCTCCACTGGGAATATTAACAAAGGGAATTGCATTTTCAGGGACAGAAACATTTGCTCCACTAAGCAGTAAAACAGACTAAAATAGTCAATGTAAAATATATATGTGGATGAAAGCAATTGAGTTAAAACTCTCAGTTTGCATCAAATTGGGCCATAGCTGACTAATAATACGAAGAATTGAAACACTGCAGAAGGCAGTTCCAAAAAGTCCTCAACTATTAAATATTTCCATGTCTTTTGAAGATGTAGGCAGAATTCCTAGCTTAATGACTGGAATAGGCCTGTCCTAGTGCAGAGGCACTGAAGGATCTCAATATGGACTCAATTATTTAGATTTCAAAGTGATAAGGAAGTAATACTTCTGTTTTGGTGAGAATATATGATGGAGCCACATTTTCAGGCTTGCTGCCAAATCTACAACTGTGAAAGGCAATAATAGGACATTCCTCTTAACCAAACCTTTGTTGTAGCCTCATTTCCTCTCGTTGCCTGTCTTTTATTTTCATTTTTTAAAAAGTATTAAAATACAGTTGCTCTCTTTGGGGTTTTTGTTGCTACTCTTGCTTTGGATATCTGTATTTTATAAAGCTTCTCTCTTGGTCTGCCAGCTGTAGGTGTCTCAAAGGTCACTGCCATGGCCAGACAAGCAGAGGAGAATTTAGTAGTTGAGATATTCTTGACTCAAGAATTAGAAATTCTGGTGAAAATTTGAAAGGTTTATAAAAGATAGCAAAGGTGTGCTAGAACCACTACACCACAAGCTGAACATCTTGTTTGGGCTCTGCACTGCTGAGCAGATGTATTCATTAACAAGATTTCTTCATGAAGAAGCCCAAAATACATTTGACCTGTAATTATTGAACAGATTTTGTTTAACTGTAAATGTCCTACATACCAATCTGGTTGTTCTGGAACGTTTGTTTGTTTTCTGTAGTACAGCCCAATTCAAGGCATCTTCATTCCTGCACCTGCATTTTCACCTAAGCATTACGGACCCTTCTCAGATTTGCCTCAAAGCATTCGTGAAAGGTGCCAGTTCAAAGTGCAGGCTTTGAACTGTGAACAACCTTGACTATAAGAAAGCAAAAAGGTTTGAGTACCTTCTGTTGGAAAATCTGTGCAAGAGTGTAGATACAGCACTTCAGCTAAAGGGTACATAGGAGGTGGGGAGAAAGGCACCCTCCTGAGACACCGCTATGTGACAGCAGCTGGGACGCAGCCAGTCACAGATTGCAGCTTGCAGTAGCAAGAGACAGATTCAACTTCTCTCACAAAAGGAAGACACCAACCTTGGCAAATTCTCCACACTGACTACAAGCCAAACAAGTTCAATTCCCTACGCTGTTCTACTTTGTGGCATTTTCCATCATTATGGAATCAGAGCAATGTAAAAAGTACCTACAAGATGATGTTTCCTTAGCCTCTCCTCAGGGGTAAAAGCACGTGCAGGGGAGTATTTTATTTTTGTAGGCTTTTTGCTTTCTCTGCTTTTGGGTAATAAATATAAATGATGCTCTCACCTTACTCCTCCTAACATAAAAACAAAGGTGTGTGCTCAGCATTTGGAATGAGAATATCAGTGCTAATGGCTGCAGCTCTGCATGAGGATAGAGGGCTCAATGCAGAGGGCTGAGGACTGCCAGTTCTCTCCTTCCTAAACTCCCTAGTGTCTCTGATACCACAAGGCAGAAGAATCCCACAGATTATTGCATAGAGGGGTAAAATGTAATCACTCAGCCTCATCTCAGAAGGTAGCACAGTACAGTTAACTGCATGCCCTGTGCAAAATCCTGATCTACTTTTATCCACAGCCTTTTCTTCCACAGCAAGAAAAAGGAAATGGAATGTTTCGATACCCGTGTGTCTAGGTTATACGCCGTCTTCTTTAAATCCTGCAGAGCCCTCTGCATGAACTCAAATGCATGGCAGTCAACACAGGGACGACCTAGGAGAACATTTAGTTGAGTATTTAGTAAAGAATCATTACTATATGGCAACAAGTATTAAGCAGAAGGAATAAACAGAGATTCTGAGTACGAAAAATTGCTACAGAAAAGAGTCCTTAGGGTGAGCACTGATGTATGTACTCTTGAACAATCCAGGCTAAAGTAAATGGTGCATCATGATGGTCACCCAGTCTCTCTATGACAAAAGAATTACTTCAACAAATTTGCATTAAAAATTTACTTCCTCCTTTATTACTGTTCTCCTGATCCTTCTCTTGTCACAGTTCATAATGGAAACACTAAACCCATAACCGAGTCTTTCATTTGGCTCCTCCAACCCTGAGCACATTTTGAACCTCATCTTCAGATGGTTCAGAAATCACCTCTGAAACCATGAGCCTGTTCCCTGAGAAATCTTATCTCCTGATCTTACAAACTTGAGCTCTAAATATAAAGCTAATGGAATAAAATTGAATACAATATCACAAGGCAGATCACTTTGCCTCTAACTTTGAATATGATACAGCTCTGTCCAAAGCTAGTGAAGCAAGCAGCAGATAAACACAATGCCCTGTCATTGCTGGGCATTGCTGATAAGCAGAACTTCTGCATTCTGGACTAACTGCAGTGTTTAAGATAGTGTTCCCATATCTATCTAGATATCCAGACTGAAGGTCACGAGGCTTGCTTTGCCTTGATCATCGTGTAACACAAATCTGTGCCTTAAGAGATAGCAGCACTGAGACAGAACAAATATAGACATGATGAAACGTCTTTGAATCATCAGGCTCTACATATGCTCTTATTTGCTTCTCAGTGCCTATGCCTCTCTGACAACTTCGTAGGAAATATTGCACAAGTGAGAAATTCCAAGAGCAGGTTTAGTTTGCTCTTTGTGGTCTGGTAAAGGATGAAACCCAAAGTGATAGCAAATCCTGCAGGATCTGTCAGCCTATACTGCAACTAGTTGATATTTGACTGATTACTACATGCCTCTGATAAACTGGAGTATGAGCTTCCAGCTCATGAACTGTGTGCTAACCAGCAGACAGGAATCCTGCCTGCTGGAGAAAAGGAGTCTGCCAAATTCCTTTACTGGCTTAGAAAAAACACAGAAATGTAAAAAATAAATATTGAGCAGCATTAAAGACTTCCTCTCTCATTGTTGTACCATGACCCAACCTTGGTGCTACTGTATTTGGGCCAGACAAAAGGAGAGGACAGTATTTTCCACAGCAACAACTTGATGCAAGGACCTGTGATTATGTTTATGACATAAAATAAACTCCACACAGATGAGCAAGGGAGAATTAGGTGGCTGAAGGCTGAAATATTAGATGTTGACACATGTGCTTTCTTGGCATCTTCCTTGTGAATGGTTTTAATAAAAACTACTGACTTCAACACAGTCGACATTAGGAAGAATGAAACATGTCATTAACAGTCAATGTCAGTTGAAAAATGCAAGTCTCAGTACATGTCTCTGCAAATCAAACAGGGAGACTTCTGGCACAGAAAGGGCTAACACAATGAAAGGGTTGTACAAAGGAAAAGGTGGCAGATTTCAAGTACAAGGAAGACAGTAACAGGCAAGAGACAAGGGTAACAGAGTGGAGAGCCTTGGGTAAAGGAGAAAAACAGCACTGGTCTGCTATCAAGTTGTGGTTTTAAAACAACATAAACAAGACACGTCCAAAATAGTTTGAATTATTTGGACAAGCTTCAGTGATGGGAAGTACTGCAAAATTAAAACTACAGTGCACACTGTATGAAAGGACTGAAGGGTGGCACATACTTTCAGCTGGTATGGCTGTTCCTGCTTCCTGATCACATTTAACAGGCTCCACAAGCAGCAGTGCAACCACAACGACTAAAGGAACTGTAAGGACCACTCTTCGCAGAAGGCAGGGTGCCAGCATCTTGGGAATGGCTGCTTCTCAGTTATAAAGAAACATAAACAAGTTAGCAAGGAGAACATTACAAGTACAAGGGGTTTGTGACAAAGAACTTCATGTTCCTGATGGTTAAAGCATTGGCAGTCTTCCTTTGAAAGAAAAAAAAATATCCCAAGATGCAGAGCATGAACCAAAGTACAAAGTATTTCTGCACTTTCCCAGCAATGAACTTAAAACCCAATGGGGAGAGAAAATCCCTAGACATGAAGGAGAACATCAGAAGTCCATAGACAGCTTTTGGTTTCATTTGCAAGCCAGGATACCAGCAGCTTTGCCTGTTCTGTGGCTCCAATTCTTGTTTTAACTACGCACTCCCAGACTAGTACATAAATCTGGACAGCTGATTCACTGTTAGACTTTGAGACCAAAACTGCATTATAGTGCTAGCTGAAATACCCCTGAACCTGGAAATGAGGGTTTTACCCTCTGGCTTGCTCTGCTTATGGACCATCTTTTCCCAAGTAACCATTGTCATTAACTACACATCACACTGATCATAGAAACTTACTCCTTTACAAAAGTAGCTGAAGGAAAAGACTTTTGTTAAACCTCCACAAACTCATAGGTAAAACGAATGGTAAAATGCATGAAAACTTTTTGACCTTCTGTTTCCTCTCCTAATTTGGGCTTCAGAACTTAATTTGCAGCCATCCATTTGTTCCTGAACATCACAGCCAGGCCACACCATGCCCTGAAGCCTGGTCCAGCAACAACTCCCCTTCACACAGAGATAAATTCTTTATGAAAACACAGGTTTAAAATGAGACATTTTCTTGATCCAAGAGGTAAACTGTTCAGATCAAGAAGGAACACAGGGAACTTGGACTGGCTGAAGCTACAACTGCCTATTAGAGATTCCAATCCAAGCCTCAAGGATCCTGGCAAACTGCTAGGGTAGTCCTTAGTTCAGCCAAGTTTATCTTCCCTTCCTGTATGTTCAAATGAAAGAAAGACTCAAACAAGGCTAAGTTGTACCAACACAATAAAACCCACATGAAAAATCTCTTGAGCTAAACCTGGGAAAACAGAACAATGTTCTGCCTCTTTCTTGGTTTTAAGTTGGTGCATACTAAGCAAAAGACGTTGCACAAGAACATCAAATACGCATGTACTGAACGCAAGAGTACCACACTCCCCAAAACAGCTTGTATTTCACATTGGGAAGGGCAGCATATATGTGCAATCCACTGTTTCAGACACAGCTAATCTGAAGCTGCAAATTCTGCATGCACACTTCTTGCACCACGTGCAAATCAGCAATCCATCCAGAAAAGGAGCAGCATTATACACATCCCTGTCCTGCGCACCTCAAGCAAAACATGAGAGTAGGGGGTGGTTCAGAAGCCAGAGGCACGCACACACATGTAGAGTCACAGATGTATTTGAGCCCACACTAAAATAAAGATCTAGCAATATTATTGCTGTGACCTCAGACCTGGGTTTCCTACCCCTCCCACTATTTACAAGTGATCTTTTAGGATCCTTTTCCTTATTCCTACAATACTTAAAAGGATTAAAATTATAACAAGATGCTTGGGTTTTCTGTTTAAGTAACGGTGATCTGCAATTAAAGCAAGTACAATAAAAGACACCAGGCTTTGCAACAGGATGCAGCAGAGCATCTCCAAATCACACTAAATTAGGATGATAATTCCAGCCTCATTTGAAGGTCCCTAATGCAGAAGCCTCCTGTTTAGTAGGAGCAGAGTCTATTCTCATAGTTGACTGAGCATTACAAAGGTTCAACGAAACAAAGCAAATACACTGTTGAACTTTTTCAGGGTACCTTCCACCTCACTCACCCTACATTCAGCTCAGCTCCAGATGTGAGCCCCACTGCAAAACAACTGCTCCCCTAACTACTGCCTCTCAGTTATTCCTTGGGAATTTGCTGTCTGTGAGGAAGAACCGTGAGAGGCTTCAAGGGTGTTTTTTCCCTGCTGTGCAACTGGGAGACAGTGCATGGACTTCTGTGAAAGAGAAAAGTCACCCCCTCTAACAAAGGAAAAAAATATCAGTACCTGATGTCTCTCTCGTCTTTGTGATGGTCTCTTTGAAATGGCCGCTGCAAACTGCTAACAGAACAAGTGCAGCATTTCTGAGCATGTGCACTGTCTCTTTTTAACCTTCTCTGAAAGAGGTTATTACTATGGGGAGATTTCTGCCATGGCAACAATGCAGAGCACTGCAGCACACAGCACAGATTTAAAGAGGCACAGGCTGTGTCTCCCAGGTCTGGAAAAGGATGTTTCTGCCTTGACATGTGAGTTCCAGCAGGGACTTACCTGCTCTGGGTAAGGTTTTTAAAGCCAGGCCATTTGATTCACCTCTCCTGAAGTCTGCTGAATGGTTTTGCCAAAGTCTGCTCAGCTGGATGCCGGAGGAAAATAACTTGCTTCCCTAGTGCCTGAAAATGACCATGACAAATTACACCTGCTTTATGGGAAACCAGGAAAAACCACAGGATCGCCCTCGGGAACTGCAGGACATGTCACAGATGAGGCTTTGACGGAGGCCAGGAATTGTTCAGTGCACAGTCTGACACAGAATGGTTCTGAGTTACAGGATTCACAATGGCCCATGCCTGCTTCGCTGAGCATCCTGTGATCGCAGTCTCAGGGCTGCCAAGAAAGAGTGCAGACACTTAAACCGAGTGGGAACTTGAATCCCAGCTCAGGGTAAACTTCACCCCCCTTTTCCAACCTGTATGTCTGTTCCCCTTTCAATGACCCATGAGCTATACTCCAGAACAACACTGATGGCACTTATGATGGATCATAGAATGGTTTGGGTTGGAAAGAACCTTAAGATCATCTAGTTCAAACCCCTGCCATGGGCAGGGGCACCTCACACTAGACCATGTCACCCAAGGCTCTGTCCAACCTGGCCTTGAACACCGCCAGGGATGGAGCATTTACCACTTCTTTGGGCAGCCTGTTCCAGTGCCTCACCACCCTCACTGTAAAGAACTTCTTGCTTATATCTAACCTGAACTTTCCCTGTGTTAGTTTGAACCCATCACCCCTTGTCCAATACAATAATGGGGTGCAGATGATAAAAGTGCTTTTGTCAAAGCAGAGCCAAGTTCAGGGGTCACAGCATCACCCGAGAACACACTTACCATCATGAATTATACACTAGCAGTTCTTGTTCCAGAGAGAGGGAGCTCACCTGAGGGCAGGGGCAGCACTGAGGAGCATGCACAGCACTTCAGAGGGACTGTGCTCTGTGTTTGCTTTAGCTGGTTCAATAAGGGGCTCAATTTTAAATGCTTTCATGGTGAATGTTGGGGGGAGTCGGTGTCCAGGAAGGTCAGGCACAAAACCTTCTTATTCTTTCGTGAGCAGAAACTCCTCAGAATTATGCCTACATGGCTGGCTAACCTTTTTCTTTTCAACATGTTCTATAACCTGTCTCTCCTGTGCAGCCCCAGGGGAATGGTTTGCTCTCATCAACTTTTTAAGAAAGATGCTAAAGTGTCAGGTTGTTCAGTGTGTAACTATGCTGCTGTATAAAGTTACAGCATCCACGAGCGGAGTCAGGATGGCATTAGTTATAGTACTGTACATCACAAAACCAGAAAGAAGTGGGAAATAATTTTTAGAGATTGTTCTTTCGGGCAAACAAGATTTATTATTGTTTCTGCAGAGATAAATGTAACAGGCTTTGGTCTGATTCAGTATCTGCCTATACACAAATGACAAACACAGAACCTTATTCTGTGATAATTCTCAGCCATCTAATCTTACACCTTGGTCTCTCTTCCTGATAAGTAACAGATACGCACATATACACACACACACACACATCTATCTACCTACATATATATGACTTTTCTTAACCTGTGCTCTTGATCATTCGCAGTAAATCTTACCCTGTTCTCCTGACTCCTATCCTTTCTTTATTACAACAGTAACACAAGAAGCCAGCCCCAGTAGCTTGGATGTTATCACTGTTTGATTCTTCTAGGCCCATGCAATGGGCTTCTGACTCCACTTACTACAGCTCTAAAAATCTATTTCTGCCATTCTCAGCTGCCAAATCCCTTGTTTTAAGCATCTCACACCAGCTACTGTGATGTCCCTTCTTTAGCCTTGTCCTAAATGCATTTGTCCTGCAAGGAACAAATTCTTTTTTAGTGTTTTAACCATATTTCCTCTTTATTCACTTCTCCTCACTGTTAAGCAGTGATCAGAATAAACAGAGATCAGAATGTTTCAACCTGGTAAGAACCACATTAAAACTCATACCCATAACATTGTCATAATTAGATTAATGTTAAAATCACACTTCTATATGTATATATGCTTTTAAGCACCCCTTTTTTTTTGCAGAATGAACTATCAATTACTCTAAAGCAAGAATATAGGTAAAAGCAAGCAACCTCAGTGAAAGCAAAGACCTTGAAAGAAAAAGAACAAGATAATATCAGCTTTTCTTTTCACTGAAGCTAATGCTTTCTCACTGGCAAATACCAGTTCACCAAGGAGATCTCCCACAGAGGAGGCAGAGACTCCATTTCAGGATATTTTTATTTAAAAAATGATATGAAAGAATTATTTTGACAATTTTCAAATTGATAATTTCTGGCTTTCTGCTTCAAAATGATTTCATTTTAAACTAAGCTTAACCGAGTAAAAATACATTTCATGCTCCGATCATGGAGTGGGAGCAGCTCTTACATTAAGGGTATTGGGGCACATCCCCATCACAACATTACAACTCAAAATCTTTCCTTCTCCCACTTCCCTGCACCAAGCATGGGTGGTACAGATGCTAGCCCAAGGGCACCCCAAAACTGGAAGTACAGGCCAGAACTGGGACTACACAGCACCTGCACAACAGCCCTCCGACGCGATTCCACTGGTGTGCCCAAGTGGCATTTGGGTGAAGGCTGGAACGTCCTGACCCCACAGCTGCCCTGGCGATCATTCTTGAGGTAAGCAGAGAGAATTTATAGCTTCTCTCTGTAATGCAGTCAAACACAATGGATTATTACTTTTTTCAAGATCCCTGCCAGCTAAAAAGCATCAAAGCACCATTTCTGAGATTTCAATTTTTCATCTCGATAGCACATGTTTTGATACTATAAATATTTCTGTGGGATTGGGAGAAAAGCTCAAGCCTTTACCTCTAAGCCTCTTTGCTACTTGGTCTCTCCTTATCTCTTAAATCTAATACTCTGTCACAGCAGCAAACTTTCTTCCCTCACTAAAGATAACAGATTCCGTCACTTCTCCTGCAGAAACCTTTATGCTTTCTCACAGCCTGTCCTCTAAATCACGGTAAAAATCTCCCCACAAGGTACTCTTGTCTTCCATCAAATCCTATTTATGCTTTACCTCTGCCACGAATCCAACAAAGCCCTGCTGTCTGGCAGAGCCTGGGGAGGAAGCTGGCAGGGACTGCTCATGGCATGCAAATGGACTCCTTATACCAGTCTCACTGCCTCACACCTCTGGCTGGGTCTGCCCCTTGTCATCCCACCGTAACCCCAGGCTGCCACAGCTGGACGGCAGGGGCTGTGTTTGCACTTGTTGGCACAGCACCACAAGGCTGGATTGTTGACTGAGGCCTTCGGGCAGATGTGATGAATGTCTAACTACCTAAAGCTGATCACATTGACCCACACTCTGATGTATGAGCTATTCATAGAGCAAACCTCTTATTCTTTTCCTTCCAATTTAAAGCTCTTGGAAAGTGTCAGAGTGACCAGACTAAGAAATGAAGCCTTCCTTTGTGCCCTGAACAGGTCTCACATACCTTGGTAGCACCAAATCACTACAATTGTTCCTCCTTCAGCAATTTTAGGGCTAATTTCCATGTCAGTAACTTTGATTCCTGCAGTCAGAGGATGGCTCATCTGAGATCATTCTAGGCCCAAAAAGTCTTGAGTTTCAGTGAAACACCAAGGCTGGGCTCACGTCCAAGTCTGACTTTTCCACACAGCTCTTAGGGAGAACTGCCCTGTCAGAACTACTTACTGTTCTTCGGATGAGATGCTAAACTGAAGTCAAATCTTTCAGCATCTCTCTGGGAGTAGAGAAGCATTTAAAACTCCCATGGCAATATTCAGGAAGGGCTAGCATTAGCTGAGCTATCCTTAGCTTGCACTGTCCCTATCCATCCTCCTGCACACACATCTTTAGGGAAATAAGCTGTGTTCAAGCTGTGCCTGAGCTATTTCTAGGTACATAATAGTTGCAATTTTAACTGGTTTGCTAAGTCCACAGGGATGTCTTGAGTACTTTGCAGCAACTATACAAATATGCACACATATGAATGGGCTTTGAACTGGAGTGGAATATAACTGCTATCTTCCCTTTCTAGTACTAGACTTTAAAGTCCAGGGGTCTCTTCTAACATGGGTGGCATAGAAAGGTAAAGAGAAGATCTCTTAGGTGAGAAGCAGTGCTCCATTAGCCAGTTTCCTTGCAAAAGCTGCCATGAAAAATAGCAACAGAGGAAACTAAAGGAAATGAGATGGCTAAAATTGGAAGCTTATCAATGACCCTTTTCCCCCCACAAGGTGTTTATTGTCCAAAGTCTGCATAAGGACTTCCAGTCAAGGGGCTCCAGATCCATTCCCTGCTCTAGGAATCAACTCTTTTGCAGCAAGGAGACTGATCCAGGATGACTTTTATGACACCAATACTTGGATCTCATTGATAATCAGTAACTCTGACATTAAGATCTCTATGATCTAATGGCTTAAAGACAGATGTACCTTTATGTTTGAAAACAGCATCTTTAACCTGAGTTCACGTTTGCAAGATATTTGCAGGCTGACAGATATGGCTTCTCCTTTTTACAGTTTTTTTCTCCTTTCTATAATGCAGTGCTACAAATTGCAAGCTGGTTACTGCAGTACTCTCCTGATGTTGCACTGTGACTGAACAGTTTCCAGCTAAGAGCTTACTCAAGTCTGCCTTCAAAATGTCTTGTGAATGAATTCCTTATCTGTGATCCAGGGATGTTTTTAGACAGTGGCCAGTGGCGAATAAGCAATTAATATTCCTTAAGTATCATTATAGAGGTCACAATCTTGGGTTTTCCAGCATCTCAGCCAAGAGGTCTCCTTCATCCTGTTGGAGCAGGTCCAGAGGAGGCCATGAAGATGCTCAGAGGGCTGAAGCAACTCTCCTATGAAGAAAGGCTGAGAGGGTTGGGATTGTTCAGCCTGGAGAAGAGAAGGCTTCAGGGAGACCTTATTGCAGCCTTTCAATAATTAAAGGGGGACTACAAGAAAGATTTTGTCAGACTTTTTAGCAGGGCCTTTTGTGCTAGGACAAGGGGTAAAAAGGGTAGATTTAGCCTAGATATAAAGAGGAAATTTTATGCAATAAGGGTGGTGAAGCACTGGAACAGGCTGCTCAGGGAGGTGGCTGCTCATCGCTGGAAACATTCAAGGCCAGGCTGGATGGGGCTCTGAGCAGCCTGATCTAGTTGAAGATGTCCCTGCTTGTTGCAGGGGGGTTGGAACTAGATGACCTTTGAAGGTCCCTTCCAACCCAAACCATTCTATGATTCTGTGAACTACAAATTCTTGCTCAAGGGATGTAGACATCAGGGACATCGTAAAAGAATGGGATGCCATCATGCAAATATATGGGGTACTCTCTAGACATGTCCCATCACCGTGGGTTCTGTGGCTTACTGTTTTCAGCAATTTAACCTGAGCAAATCAAGAAAAACAGGACTTTTCACTGTTATACTGGAACCCAGAACTGTCAGGAAGCCATAAACATGTTTGATAGGTGAATTTGCCTGCCAGAACTCAGCACTGCCTGAATGGGAATTGGACAGGTACTTACACAATTTTAATAGCTTGAAACAGTGCTTATGTTTAAAAGCAGGAGTAGGTTAGTTACAGTGCAGCCAAATTTTCAAGGTGAGGAGGAAGAGATGTCACAGAAGATATTTTACTAGGTGCTCAGAGATACGCACAGGATGTGTCTCTCAGCTAAGCTCCTCCCTTTCTTATTTTGCCTCATATACTCCTTGTCTCTTATACAACTTCTGCTGTAAATCTTCATTCTCTCCGCCTCTTAGTTCTTTGTCCCCCACTGGACAACCTTCGATCTCTCAGGCCTTGATGTTCTCCTGCAATTCAATGCCCAGCTGCAATGTGTGAACACTGGCCCCTGCTTTGGGTCCTCGGCTGTCTGGAGTGTAGTTTAGTGACCTTCCAAAGAAATAGTTGCTTGTGCACCTCTCCACCACTTTATCCTCCTGACAAAATGCTACTGTTCCCTGGAAAGATGGCTGGAGCAAACACATTGGCTTCCCATCTCCTTCTAGTTGATAGTCTGGCATACTGTGCCAGAATGGATCATGGAGTGCTTTACAAAGGGCAGCGTGGAGTGTGACTGAAGGACTGCACAGTTGTCACATCAGCTCAGCTGGCTTTCTGCTCCTAACACCGCCAGCATCAAGCAGTGCAGACTGTGAACAAAGATGCAGACGAATGTAAACCAGGAGAGACCCCTGAGAACTTCAAACACAAGTGGAAGTCTCCCAAAATACTGCAGAGCCACTCAGTGGCAAAGGCTCCCTGAGATCAGTCAGTAATCAGTATGGGCACTGGGACTGTGCTGAATCACTGTGCATCAGCTATCTGGGGACAGTAACACAGGCAGGGGAGGGCTGGGAGAAAAATCTGACCAATCCATCTCTCCAAAAATAACAGCTGGCTCCAAGTAGAACCCTCAGCCATTAGCAGGGGGCCACAGGAGTGCTGAAAAGATCCTCACTAAGAGGTTTCCACCTTCTCCTCACTGAGGCCTGTCTGGCCTAGGACTTCCTACTTATTTTTAGGGATATAAAGACAAAGCAATAACCACCTGGCTATTCTGCTTCATCACCTCTGGCTGAGAAATCTGACACAGGGAGGACTGCCCTGTCCCCAGGAATGTGGGCTGCCCACACTATGGTCCTGCATTAAGTGCTGTGTTTGAATCTGTGACAATGCACAAACTCCTTATCTCCACATCTCAAAAAAAGAACAAGGCAGAGCTCTCAGTTGCATAAATACTTTCTTTTGGCAGGGAATCTTCTCTGGGCAAGCAGCCTGCATTTTTATCCTAGAGAGCAGCATCCTCTCCTCAGAAAGCAGGTATCTTTAACTTAGTTTCCCACTACGTTCTGGAAATTCCATCAGGAGGGAGAAAGAAGTGATTATGTGAATGTTAAAAGATCCAGTTTCTCAAAGCATAAATTCCTGCACCGTCTATACTAATGGTGTGCTTGTGATATACTGATTTTGCTAACATGAGCAGCCACCTTTCAAGAGTTACTGTCTGCTCTAATATGACCCTGAATCACTGTGGGGCAAGGGTTTCACATCTAGGGCATGTAGTTGTTATATGGGGAGATCTTTTAATAAGCAATTTGAAATAAGTATTTTTCAAGATTAAAAAAATCACATTCCTGTGGATTTAGGTCAACTTTACAATATAGTTGAGGCAAAGAAAGGTTTTCAAGTAACATTAGATGAAGTATCCTTTTGACAAAGAGGTACCAGGGCGCTCTACAGTGTTTGAAAAGGCATGCATTATACATAGCAGATAAACGTGGCTACAGCACACTGGGTTGTTAAAGCTGAATTACACTTTTACTGTGATCCTCACTTAAACCTCTCCTATTGCTATTTTTCTCATACACTGTCCTGGAACAGAAGTTAATTTAGGGAAAACACTTTAAACAGAATTGATGCACTGGTGTGAGAACAAAACAAGCCTACCATTCCTCATTGGCTCCAGTGGGGCTTTTGTGCTCAAAATGCTCTCATTTAGCTCAGCTGTTTTTGTATTTAAACTTGAATGGTTTTGAGTCAAAACCAAAGAACATCTGTTCAGCAATTTTAAAGCTAGAAGTATTTAACACTTTTCCCTTGATGTGCATGATTTGACTCACTGCCCTGTTGTACTGATGTTACTGGAGGGGCTTTGTGCATGGCTTAGAAGACAGATCAGCAACACAGGACACCCAAGACGGTAAGAGGGCACACAGCATGCAGTTGGGCTGGTGCAGGGCCAGTAGCTTCTTTAGAGAGGCATTTGTGAGAGGCAGTAGCTGTCAGCTCCCAGTTCAAACTGAGTTCTGACCTCAGCAAGAGAGGCAAAACACCTCCCATTAGCCACCCAGCTGCAAGACTGTTTCCTTGAGAGGCAGAATTGCCTTGTTCCAGCCAGAAATACATACCCTCTTTTTGAGGAGAGAAAAATGAAGCACTTCCAGACCAGCAGTGTAGCCCTCTTTAACGTGAATGCCAGGAGTGCCTCTCCTCATTAGAATCACTTGCATCACTTAGACCTGCAAAGCTGCTTTTCTGCACTAGGCTTGCTGAAAAAGAAATAAATAAAAGCATATGCATATTCTGAAATCTAAATCTCCTAAATAGAGGAAAATATCTGTTGTTTTACTGTCAATTATTTTATTAGTTGGACTGTTTCTACTTAATCAACTGTTTTATTTATTGGAGAAAGTGTCAGATGTATTTGTTTTTAAAGGCTGTAATTAAAAACAGTCAGGAGTCATTAGATTATTCACAAAGCCTGCTGCTTCCCATTAACTAATATCAACTACCAAAACAAGGGAGGGAGGGGGTATGGACTAGGCCCAGCTTCCAGTGTAAAAGTATCTTAAAGGGCAAAGGCACACACTATAGAGATCCCATCTTCATGCTGTAGAATAGAGTACCTAGCAATTAATTCCTTCCAAGCTGGAATTGAAAATTGCCTCCATCTGAAAACTGAAGTTAACAGAGGATTAAACTGTCACTGTTTGCATAAAAAAAAGGGTTTTGAAGATCGATTATGCCATGAGTCACCTTTTATCTTGAGATCAGCCATTTAAATCTGATGCAGGTTCTGCTTTTCTGCTAGCACTTTTTATCTAGCTGGAAAAGAAAATGGATGTTGTGGTATGGGATGTTTCTGGCTTTTCTATCTTCTAACCAGTATTAAATTGCAAATGTCACTGGAGAAAAGGAGGAGGGTATAAAGGTAGCAGAAATGGTAACTCTCCAGAATAAATATGGTCTTAAGACCCCATCTTCATCTGAGGCAGAAAAATGTTAAAAAAATACCTTTGTTGCACCAGCAATAGAAAAAAGCCATAAGAAAATGTTTGGGCACTGTTCATGTCACACCATACTATGTTGGCATTTCCATCTGACACGCAGACTTGTCAGTTTTGGCGTAGCTGTGAACTGCAGATGCTTTTAAAATAGGGGATAGAGGAAAATAGAGTCCTATTCAAAATAGAACCTGTGCTGAATGTCTATTCCAGGTCTAAAAAGGTCTGAGATTTACTAGTTATACAGACAATTTTCCAGCTGCACTAACACTGAAGGGAGGAGAGAACATACTCAGGTGTTCTCTGTCCTTTATCTTTCAAGCTGTTTTTTGAATCTCGGAACAGAAATATTTCCTCTCTTTCTAGAGACCAGCTGTTCAACAAGAGGTGGGAAATGGAGGCAGCAACAGAGAAGCAGAACAGAAATCTGCTCATATTGGCATGGCTGAATTGTATTAACTCATCCCTTGGCAGACAGTGTGCAAAATACAAGACAATTTGCAGAGGATTTTCCCACCTGTGCGTTTGTGAGTACATAGAAGAAAAATAGTTATAGTCCCTTTTTGCTGCCTCTCCAATGCTAGACACTAAACCAAGTGTGACTGGCAAAGGGCATCCTGCATCCTGAGTAGCAGACTTGCAGTGGTTGGGGCTCACCATGTGTGCACCTTTTGTTGGTTATTGCCTCCTTCAGGAGCCAGCACTGACATTGTGGAAAGGTGACTGAAGTGAGGACAGGTTAAACAGGATGGCAAGCTGCAGGCACTGAGAGGCCGGGAGCAGCCTCTCACACAGCAGAGAGCAGCAGACATCCTGCACAGCAAACCACCCACCCAGTGCTGTGCTGCTGAGGAGCATCTCAATACAACCACATCATCAAAATCCTCCGGCCTCTCTCACAGGTATCTCTACTTATAAAGAGATCCAGACTAAAGCCTGGAATCCTCCTCCATGTGTGCTTTTATATTGCTCCATTTTAGAACTTTGCATTCATGTGCGGGGCTAACATCCCATAAGATTTTCATATAAGCATTGTTGTTCCTCGTCTACTCTTATGAAGGAGAATGTAATGGGGAGCTTTTTTAGTGAAGCTTCTGTGTCAGAGACAGCAGACCAAAACCTTGTTTTTCCTGTTGGAGGGATGAGTAATAAATTAAGATGATCCTTAATGTCTAGAGGAGTTGTGTCTTCACTCTGTGAGCTACTCCCCCAAAATGCATCTCCACAGGCAGTTATTACAGATGAAGGATGCTCTCAGCTCTCAGGAAGGTCTCCAAGTGACCTTCCCTGCAACTGTGTCTTGCTTGGCAGCACCAGCTTCCACATCGTTCTCCTTAATCCTCCATCACTGTCTATTAATTGTCTTCCTCCTTTAAGTCTGATCTCTAGTTACGGACAGGAGGTATAGTACCATGTGGGATTGCTGCTCACCACTAGCCATACTTGTGAACTGCAGCATCCAGATCAAGTAAGTATACCATGACTTCAGAAGCATTTCTGGACTCAGACTGTATGGCTGCTGAGGCTTGTACTTGAGGCATTTCTTCGTATGCATCTACTGAGTTGGGTTGGAAAGTGACCCTAAAGTTTTCTGTAATTATCAGGCATATTCTTACCCTTTCTGTGTATCTATTCTCCAGCTGGCAAATGAGGCTAAGTGAAGTTGTCAACTCTCTCAAGTTGAAAGGCTTTTATTTGCCCTTGTGGTAAAAAGCTTCATAGTGCCTCAGGCACAGTACTGATAACTCCAGCCAAGATCCCAGAGCAGTGTTTACAGTTCCCAGGCCACAGAGCAGCTGGGAAATCATGCCTGAGACCCCGAGTTTGAGTATGGGAGGCCAGTGTAGGAAGCAGAAATCAGTTTGATATGCATGTGGGTGTTCTGAGTTGTTAAGGACACACAGTGCAGCGTTCTGTAGCAGCTGTGCTTCCTGAGGACTTGTGGCATTGTGACAAGCATACAGTACCCCTGCAGATCTGAGAGCCTCTATGTTTCAGAACGCTTTCCTCCTCCTCCAGATCTCTTTGCCAGCCAACATGGGAAATGGGTGTCTCTGGGCACCTTTCCAGGAGCCTCTGAATTGATGCACTTCTGCAGCAAAACTCAAGTGATACTTCATGTCCTTTTCACCTTGGTATTTGCACTGCATAAAGTATGTGGCCTACCTTTAGATGCCCACTGGCCTATTGTCTATTTACCAAAGCAGGAAGTACCTAAGAAGGAACAAAACTCAGTTAAAGTCTGACAGATCAATAGTGTCTGCCACATACTACTGGCTCAGGCTTCTTAACAATCATTACTGATAATGTAAGTGTTTAGCTCTTTAGGTAGGTTTCCCTTCTGAAGTTACACCAATGAGCTGAGATTTAACCTTTCTTCACATTTCCAAAAGTCAGTTGGGCTGCCACTGAAACAACAGACTAAAACCACCAGCCCTTGATCTATTCCTGTTTCTATTTAAAGGTGATAAACAGTTGAATTCACGTAAGATCTCATCAGCATTCCTTAGTCAGCATGATTGTTCTGGACTTCCTGACAAACTGAGCAAGTAAGGTTATTTAGGAGCTTACTGCTGGGATGGATGGAAAAGGAAAGTAGACAATATGCTGCCACCTTTTGGTTACAGAAATGAGAACAGGTATTATCTGAACAGAACTATCCAGTGGAAATTAAGACATCTACACTTGTTTTCTGTAACAGAAAAACCTGGAAGTCCATATAGCGTGAGATGCATCCCTTCATTTTCTAAACTGTTGCTATGAGCTTGGCTCGTATATTTCACATTTGATAGTCTTGTTTAGGCTAATTAATAATTATCAATCAATAATTAATAATTTGTCTCATTTAAAACATACAGGGTTATGTTCACTCACCTAGAACTAATGCTTTGCATCACTAAAGTGATTTGAGGAACATAGCCACAGAAATAGAAGATACAAGATCTCATTAATTTAGTTGCTTTTAAGTTACTACCTGTCATAACTCCTATGGCTATTTATGTGGACACATATAGTGAAGTTAATGACACTTTCATTACTAGGTTTGTTATCAGCATGATCAGTAGGTTACATCTTTTAACCTTAACTATTTGAGTGAGATTTTCTGTGCTGGATGACTGCTGAGGACCTGAAGGATATTTTGTTTGCTTGTTTATTAAAATGTGGGTTCAGCTGTCTATGAGAATAAAAGATTGAAGAATGCCCATCTGTCCTGGGTTCAGCTACAGCAGCCATTTTTTCTCCTTCTCAGTAGCTGGTGCAGTGCTGTGTTTCTTGACTTTCAGCCTGGGAACAACGCTGATAACACCGATGTCTGACCAAGGACTTTCTCAGTCTCATGCTCTGTCAGGGAGGAGGGGAAGCCGGGAGGAAGCAGAGACAGGACACCTGACCCAAACTGGCCAAAGGGCTATTCCATACCACAGCACATCATGCCCAGTATATAAACTGGGGGGAGTTACCCGGAAGGCCCAGATCGCTGCTCGGGTCGGGCTGGGTATCGGTCGGCGGGTGGTGAGCGGTTGTGTCCTTTTCCCTTGTTATTCCTCTTATCCTTATTATTGGTAGCAGTAGTGGTTTGTATTATACCTTAGTTACTGGAGTGCTGTTATCTCAACCCGTGGGAGTTACATTCCTCTGATTCTCCTCCCCATCCCTCCAGGAGCGGGGGGAGAAAGGAAATTGGGGGGGGAGTGAGCGAGCGGCTGCGTGGTTCCAAGTTGCCGGCTGGGCCTGAACCACGACACCATCTTGATAAAATAAATGCAAGACTGTCTGGTTAAAAAGTTAGATGCAGAGTCTCAAAATCTAACAGAGGAGCTGTCTGCATCTGGGATGTGCTTCTCACTGCTCTATGAGTCACTGCACAAATCTGGGCCAAGCAACAAGCCTCTGAAAATCTCAGTTCAAACATGTTCTGTAAACACTTGTGGGAGCTTGTGAGCTCAAGTCCATGAATGTTCTGTCACTCTCAGCTCCCGTGTGCCAGAGGCTCTTTACATTTACTGCACATACAGATTCACTGAGCTCCATCCTAGGGCACAAAAATCCACCAAGGACTTGATCTTCTGTTTCTCAGTGCTGGCACTGACTGAGTTCTCAATCTCTTCTCCTGGCATATGGGTAATGTGAAGGGGGATCTTGTCTGCCTGAACTGCAGGAGGGACAGGAATTCTCCAACCACCATTGAAGCAATGTTGGTAGGCCTGTAATGCCCTGTACCAGTGACACACTGGTCCTTGAGACCTGGAGCCCTTAATAGTCTAGTCTGCAAGATTGAGCTCTGGGAGTACTTGCTAGGGTGGTGAGTGTCCCTCAGGTGGACAGTATACCCTAAGGGCTTGTGGTCATGAGATCACCTTACAGGACACTGCTCACGCAACCCATGCTTCTGCATATAGGTGTACATCCCACCTGGAATAGCCCCAGCCACCCAACCATGAGCAAAGGTGTGCAGCAGAGCTGAACCAGGCCCTTACGCCACAGCTCGCTGTTGTTACACTCCACACACGGGTGCTTATGCAAAATGTCCCTGTCTCAGGATAGACTTGCAGACCTTTAATAGATTAACGGAGCCACTCTGCACCATCTGCTGCACCACACTCAAAAAGCTGGGAGTTAGAGCGCACCCGTGCACCTTGAGGAGTTCCAAGAGTATCCAGAGGACCACAGACATGAGAAAACCACTAGGAACTATCTATCTTGTTTATGCACTGAGCGCTCACTCATAGTCCCAGAAGAGACACTCAACAGCTTCACGGATGCTGTCATACAGAGATCAAGAAGCTGAAGGAGACTTACAAGGCTGTTGGTAGGAATTCTGAGGCAAAACAACCCCCACCTATGTGTTATCACTTCTTCAGGGGGAGGTTAGCTACATCACCCATGAGGAAAAGGAAGAGAGGAACTGATTTTATCTTGCTCTTTTTAAGGAGGGAAGTGGTGCATTGATTTATGGTGCAGTGCCCTGCTTAACCTCTCAGGGTGGAAGGCATCCTGTTGTCTCTCACAGGTCAGGATCACCCTAACAGCAGTCTGGGTCAGTGGTGGGAAACAGCCAAGACACATCCTTCCAGAGGGAAATCAGGCTTCGTTTTCCTACCAGTAAATTCCCCTACGCCTCTTTGCAACCATAACTCCTTCTCCCCATCTCAGAACTCTTCTTCCACACACCTCATGAACTGTTTTATACTCATCTTCTAAGGGTAGGACTTTATCCATTTAACCTACCTGCTCAGAACCAGCACAGACATGCAGTTGTCCAAAGCAGTCACTGGAGCCACATCAGGTTAGAGAGGCAGGGAAATGCCTGGATCACCAGACCTCTCAGGGATGAGTTGGTCATTCTTTTTCTTTTCTCTTCCTCTGCAACTTTTCCATCATTTTTAGGGAAGCATATCTAGCTTGTTGGTATAGAGCTGTATACAGCTGCTCAGTGCACAGAATGGACCATGGCATGGAGATGAGTCAGGACTGTGTAATGAATCAGATCTTGTCCAGAGGATCCTGGTTTTTTTGTTGCAAAAAGTGAATGCAATGACTGCAGCAAGGAAAAAAATAAGTGGTTGATGGCATTTGTATGCTGCTCAGAAGGACTGGGTTCTATTTTTATCTTTTGCACAGACTATTAGCCACTTAAAACCCCATTTTGCATGGGTGGCCATGAACTGGGTGCAGCATTTTGCTGAAAACCTAAATTCTAACCTTGTATTTTTATGGCTAAAAATGTAGCTGCAATGTAAAGTAATTAGCTGTAATGCTACCACTCCATACTTTATGAGGATGTTACCAAAATATGTTGAATGCTGTTTGTGAAACTCACAGCTCCTATACTGAAAGGTCCATAACAAAATTACTAAGTCTGTGTTTGGAGCAGGATTTGAACAATAAGCAGTAAGGCACAGAGTTCCACATCAAGCATCAAAATACTGAACAGCTGCTCATTAAGAGACTGCCATCCTTTCTATGCCCTAAATAGGCTCATGTCATTAATGACTACCTTGCAATCAGATGCAAGGGGAGGCAAATCAAAGTTTGGCAGACGATATGAATTCTGGCATTTTCTAACTTCAGAATGCTTGACTTTGCAGCCTTAAAAACTTTTGTATGATTTCTGTGTGGAATGTAAAGATATATTATGTAAAACAAAGTATTATGGACCATAAAAGGAATCCCTGTAGCTTAAAAGTGCATTAAGACTGACACTATGGAGACTTTAACCCTGATTATTGTGGATTAATTTAAACCTATATATTTATCAGAGCAGATTATTAGAATTGTTAAAAGGTCCATACAGTTTTGAACTAGTTGAACTAAGCTACTCTCTTATATAGAGTAGTATAGTATAGAGGCAGTGCAACTCTGTAAGAACATACTTAATAATATGAAAGACATTTCAAGAGATAGGGGAAGTGTAAATTAATGTATTTTGCTATTTTAGCTTGTTATTCCCTTTAGAAAACAACACTGATTAAATTGTGCCTATAGCTAACATATTTGAGCATCTGTGTCCCATGCTTCAGTGCCTAAAGTTGGCATGCTTGGTCCTGGGTCTGCAGCACTGCAGTAGGTTGGTCTTACAGCTCCTTCTCTCTGTTCATCAGGATATGGGTTGTTCGAGATGTCAGTAACAGATCCTGCCTCTCAAATTCAAGCTGCAGGGGGTAAAACACAACCCCAGTACATCAGCCAAGAGGACAGGATCACCCTTGTAAATCAGCTATTAGAACACCAAGAATTTTCATGGTTATGGTTTTACACAGAAAACCTCTTTCTATACCCACGTTCATCTGTCCCTGTGCTTCACAGAGCTGCCAGAAATACGTTTTCCCAATACCTTTAACTGAATTTACACAAACACACAACAATCCCGTCATCTCTGCACGTGTGACTGAATTGCCCTTCTCTGAGCTTCCTCCCTGGATTCCTACAAGCTCTTCTGAAAAGCTGATTCTGGATTCGGTTTTGGAAAGGTTTGTATGTGAATCGTCAGGACCTCTAGCATTTAATCTGTGAACATTCTAACAGTGAAAAAGCAAACAGCAAATGTCAATAAAACAAACAAGCTTAAATCCACCATTGTTTTCATGTTCATCATCACCCCATGCTTGGCTGGAATCAATTTTCCCTTTGCTTGCTCATTCCCTGTTCTCCATTTCCCTGCCATGTTGTCAAACGTGCAAAGAAGTGGTTTATCCCCACGCCACCAGCATCAGCATTTTACCATGTTATTCCCCCAATTACTGTGCAGAGCATAGGTGTATCCTGCAAGTTAGGACTGTGATTCTTCTGTTTCAGTTTCAAGGCCTGCATGTGAAGTGGTAAGATTAAACAGAGACCTTTACAAGCTATCTGTCAGCTGTGCATTTGGCAGTTTGCAAAGAAGTAGGGTACTTCATTCAGCGGTGGAGTTATTTTCCTTGTTATGTATCATTTGATATGTAATTCAGATCCAACTGCACTACCACATGTCAGTGTACAAGCTATTCCATTTAGTCACAGTAAATTACATACTCATCATTATCCTATGAAACAGCATAGTACCAGTGAGTCAATTATACCTGACAGTCAGATTGCTCTGTGTTCAGTATCTTCCTATTACGCCTGAGCTTCCTGCCATTAAATTCAGTGATAGTCTCCTGTTGATTTAAAAACAGTAGGATTTGAAGAGATTTTAAGAAATAATGTGAAAATCGCTATCATTAACTTTTCCCCAAACATCTACTGAAATAAAAAAGAATTTAACTGTTTTTTGTGTTGCATTTCCTTTGTTTTTCTCTTCCCTCTTGTGCTTCTCATTCCCCTCCTCCATCAGTTTGAAAACCTAAGTCCACAATACCACCTTTGAAAAGGGCTTTGAGAGCTGTAGATCAAAATCTTCTATGTAAGTGTCAACACAATCAATTTCAAACCATCTTTCCTCAAGCTAACTTACATCACCCACCAGTAAAGAAGATTAAGCTGCCCCTCATTAATACAACTGAAAACTGGGAAGAGTACAAGGCTATTTTTAACTCCAAACTTCGCCTTGGTTTAGCCCAGTTATATTTCAGAAGAGGAAAAACAGAGTAAAAATCACCAATCAGATGCTGTAGAACTGAGTTAAAGACAGGTCTCATCTTGTTCTCTTACCTGGTCCTAGAGCATAGTTTCATCTTTCCTAGTCCTCACCTGCCTCTTTGTTAAACAGGGTAGCACATGTATGGATCTCATGAAACTGTAAAACGTTTTTATCAGGATTGAGTCAGTAAAATCCAATGGCAATTAAATCCATACTGACAGATGAAAATAGTACATATAAACCAAGTATGTGCCTTCTGAAGCTCCCTGTAAATATGCCCATCAGGACGTCACATCAGTCACTAGAATAGAACAAAAGTCTTGCTAAAGTTATCATAATAATTTCTTCTAAAAGCAAGAAAATTCTCAGTGTGTCAGATTGAAACAGATAATTCTAATCCAAAGTGCATGGAAAAGTAAAATTGTTTTAAAGGTTGATATACTGGGTCTATAATGGACATGCAATATCGGTTTGTACTGAGAGTAGCAATAGCTCAGTAATTCACACATAATCACATACTGAATACTGGAAGTTTGCCTGCAAAAAGTGCAACTTTCTAAGTTGTTATTATGTTCTGGAGGAAATCCAACCATGCTGAGAAAATCTGTGCTGAAAAAGCTTGTAAGGTGAAGTAATATGTTTTATTACATGAAATCAGACCAAATTCAAGGACTGTAAGCCTGAAAGCTTGTTTATTTCACCAATTACAGCTTGATAAAATAGAAGGATGTCTTCCTACAAGCCTAACCTTTCCTATAGATCACTGAAGTATTACTTTAAAAGCATTTACAAGAAACACATGTATTATGGTTGATAAACATTAACAAACAAATGGACATATGAAAAGACATAATAAAACATGGCCATTTGGAACTCTTCCTTCATCAATAAAGCCTAAAATAACGTAGAACTGAAGAAGAACAGAAGAATTATAATCATTTTCACTGTTCTCTACATAGCTCTAAAGCTATGTAAAGCTAGTGATTTTCCTCTACTTATTTGGATTTTCCTCATAGCAATGAAAAGAACAAAAATAAGACATTTTAAAGCTCCACTGTAAAAACATCAGAATAGGTAGAAAAAAAATCACTGCCATGAGAAAACTTGGAAAGCTTTTTAGTTCACTTTATCTTTCAGTTACTATAGTTCAAGTTCACGGTATCCCTTAAACCATAAGAGAAGCTTTGATTTCAGCCAGACCCTTCAGCTTTGCATATCTTATCATGCTCTTTGGAGGTCTCTGTGGGTTTTTTTCCATCAGAGCACACTGTGATCTGTGGTTTTCAAAGTGACTGCAAGTTCTCAAAGCAATATCTGAAGCAATGTTAGAGATCTTAATCGCCAGGCACAAACTGACATTTACTGTTTATTCAGACAAGCTGGAAAGCATGTATGCATTTGACATTTATTGTGGATGAATGTGGGCAATTTTATGATTCATGATTTGCAGCAAATGAGTTGTGTGTGTGTACATGTGAATTCTCTGGCTTTATCTGCACTACCAGAACTTCTTTGGAAAAGGTATTACTCAAACAACACCCATTAGCCTGAGCATGTCTGACTGAAACACTGTCCTGAAGCCATCGTTCTGTAATTGCTAAGTTTAATTTGCTGACTACCTGGATTGTCCTTTACACCACACTCACCAATTGCCTCTACAGTCTGAACTCCTGGTGGTCCGGTTTCTGACACGTTCCCATTACCAAGCCTCGTGCGTCAGTGTAGTCTGGTACTCAGCCTCTGGTTTCCTTGTCCTTGGAAAAGGAGTACATGAGTACATGCTGTCCCCTGGAATCCTGGCCAGCAAGCTGCACAAATTCAGAAGCAAATACCAACAAAACAACCAGAACATAAGCAAATACTGCAGTACGTAATCTCTCTTTCAGTTATGAGAGTGAGCAATAGATCAGCAGTAACTCTGGAAAGCTCACTGGGGCAGGAACTACCATTAAAGGCAGAAAATTTTATCTGTGGGAGCTAACTTCTAAATTCAAGTACTTCTATCTTCTGTCACTACCAGTGTTGATACTGACCAGCATCCAGAGCAAGCAGAGATGGACTGTGAATCCGGGTTCTCCGCTGACTCATAAATATAGGAAGACTTTCAGGCCCAGATGCCTACATCTCCTAAATCACACCTAGAACATCCAGCTGCATCATACATGGAATCATAGAATCCCAGGCTAGAAGAGACCACAAGGATTAGCTGGTCCAACCTTTCTAGGCAAAGCATGCCCTAGACTAGATGTCCCAGCACCCTGTCCAGCCAAACTTAAAAGTGTCCAACGCTGGGGAATCCACCACTTCCCTGGGGAGATTATTCCAGTGGTTGATTGTTCTCATTGTGAAAAGTTTTGCTCGTGTCCAGTGGGAATCTCCCCAGGGGTAACTTGGGCCCATCACTCCTCATCTTTTCCATGTGACCCCTTGTAAAAAGGGAATCTCCATCTTTGTAGCCACTCTTTAAATACTGAAACAGCATAACCAGAGTCTCTCAGCAGTGGAATACGGTGTGTACAATACAATACAACTTTACGGTATGACTTAAGATACCATAATCCCTGTCTAGATATTTTAGGATGTACTTTCTATGCCTCTTGGGCTTTTAAACCTCCCAAGTGCTCAGTGTGGGATCTATGCCAAAAACATTTACAAATTTTCGGTTCTCTTCTACTTTAATTTAAACAGTGACACAAAAATGGGGGTTTTTGAGAAAGCGTGGGCTGGGCCACCAGCCTGTCAGATGGTTTGACACTTGGCTGAACTGCCAGGCTCAACCAGTAAAAACGACCAGTTGACACGTAACTAGTGCAGAACACAGTGTGTAGCACCTTGGTCCGAGGCCCAGAGGATGACACAGAATGCACCCGGAGCAGATTTATGGAGACCAAATTAAGGAGTGGCTGACATGAGAACTAGCAGGACTTAATCCAGAGAGAACTCAATCAATTTGAGGATTAGGGCTATACAGATAACTCAAGCTTAATACAGAATAACCCCAGGCATTAGGAAGGCAGGAAACTGGCTGAGCATCAGCCCATGAAAAGGACTAGGACATGTAGATGAGGCTCTCAGTGACACGGGTTAGTGGTGGTCTTGGCAGTCCTGGGATAATGGTTGGACTAGATGACCTTAAAGGTCTTTTCCAACCTATTTGATTCTCTGATTCTATGGTAGTATCAGGCTGAGCATGAGCCCATCTAAGCCAGCAGTGCTTCCTCACTGCAAGTAAAGTAAACTGCACCCTGGCTCCATTAAGAGAGGTGTGACAGGGAAGGTATTAATTATCCCTCAGTCATTACAACAGAGAAATCATGAGCAAAACTTCACAGAGGCTGACAAATTCTACTTTAACTAAATGTTTATCCAATATATATGCATAGAAAGAAAAAAAAAGTAGTTTTGCATAATGTAGCTAGGAGATTAAGACAGCGAGCAGGGAGTTTCTGGAATGGTTTTCTGCCTCAGTAGCAGGGTAAAGCAATGAACAAGTTACAAAGTGGAGTTTAATAGCTTATAAAAAGACTGACATAATAGTGTAGCATGTACCAGCAAGTGGTGATGTAGGAGGCCTCATCCAGTCCTACAATCCTCAGTTCTGCATGTATAAAGACTGAGAAAAAAATAAAAGAAGATAAAGAACAGTTTCTGAAACAGTAAAGGAGAGAAAAGAGGAGAGAAACACATGGTGTTGGCAAACAAAGTCCCTGGAGGCAATGAAGAATCTTCCTTGAAAACTTGGTGACTTCCTTGTCAGAGATCACAGTGTTGTCCCGGTCTGCCCTGTTGCCACTGCCTTTAATACCCCTCTTTTTGCAGCACAGTTTCATTGTGATGCCTGCTAGAAGTACTACTGCTTTTAGCAAAACAGCAATACCACGTTTTATACAGTGTGTGCCATGGGATGTCAAGTAACAGATGATCCTGAATGATTCTCTTGAATCCCTTACCTACAAAGCAAAGCCTTTCTACCATTTGGTCATATTGTCGTAAGTAGAGATGATTTGAAGCCCCACACATGCACAAATATATAACTTTGAAAGAAGGAGTTTATTTGTGTGCAACACTGTGTTTTAAGTCCCAGTGGTTTTTTAAAACCCTTAATGGGTTTTCATTTTGCACGTGGTTCTGCCTGATTAATGGTGTTTGTACTGCTCGCACTGTGTTCTTGTTTATTAAAAAGCAATTGAGAAAGTAATTGAGCTCTGCACTCATGGGTCTTAAATAACTATTTAAATGCCTTCTTTTGTTTCAATAATAGAATGCTAAAATCAAGACTGAAAGGCAGTGTAAGAGGTGGCAAAGGTAAGTGCTGCTGCCTCAGTGGAAGTAGCAGCAATGGCTGTAGGAGATGTCCAGGAAAGCCAAAGGAGTACTCTTCAGCCAGTCCCACCAGCCCTGAGAACAAACACCCGTTTGATGACCTTTAAGGTCAAACCTGAGAAGCAAATAAGAGTCAAGTGAAATCTGGAAGCCCCATTAAGCACCCCATGGGCCCTGCACCTTCTTCAAAGCAGTGCATGCGAACAAAGCCAGGGCAACCCTAAGGAGGATGCAGTACCACCATGCCAATTAGCTGCTGCTGAGTGACACCCAGAGATTGGGGAGAGTAGTGGGGGGGTTTCCAAAGATAGCAGTTTCCTCAAGGATGGAACCTGTCACACAGGTATGCTGCTCTGCAGAGACTTCAAGGAAATTGTTTCTTCAGTGCTGACAACCTTCCGTTTTCAGGTTCCACGAACCACTGGTAGACATTAGAGCCCAAGAATGGCAGCATATGAAATGAAATTGCTCTAGAGCAAGATAGAAAGGAAATTACTAGTTTGAGTTCTAACTCTCACTCTTCATGGGCCTTTAGCATCTTAGGTCTGGAGTCACTACACCATTTTGAAGTTCATCTGGGGGAAAAAATAGTCACAGAATCATGTGGTTGTAAGAAGGTATGACAGCAATGTAAGCATAAGCATTATCTTGGGACACAGGTAAACAGATGCAATCATTACTGGCCATCAAGCCAATTCACAAGAGAAGATGTATCCAGGACACTTCTCATGGCTTTTATCTTTATTTCTGCCTGAATAGAGTTCTATTGGATTCAAGAGCCTTTGTCTGCCAGGGAAGATGTGACACAGCTGCTGTGTCACAGCTGACACAAGAGGTTACCACAAGCAAGCTTCCCATTTGACTTGAGGAAGTCACATAATCTGGTTTTGTTTGAGTAAATTCCCAGCCAGTGTTTCCTTTCACATCCCACTGCTACAGCAAAGCTCTAAGACAGGTCAAATAAACTCCCATACAAAATGGAACACCCAGACATGAAAATGGGTGGGTGCATAAGCAGCATATTATGAACTGAATCAGTTAAAAATGTATTGACAGATATTAAAACTGACAATAAATAGCATTCTATAAAAAAAGTATTCTTAATGATGATTTAATTGTGTATGTAAAGGTAATGAAATGGATTTTCCCTAAAATTATGTGCACCTCAGACCCACTGACAAACTTCTGTTGCCACTTAACGTAAAAGGTATGAGCCTGTTACTACTACCAGTGACTCCATTAGCGCCCCTGACAGCTCTAAAGGTTCAACCATGCAGACAATTTATATGTTAACCTGATACCACAGGATAAAATTTGTCCTCTTATGCTTTGAAGACCTGAAACTTTAGGAAACTGAACTTTAAAACACACTGAAATACTGAATGTACTAAAAAGTTGCAGTGTTTAGAACTCCAGTTACAAGCTGAAAGCGAAAAAAACCCTGCAGAAAAGCTCAGTTATTCAATGTTAATGGAAATGCTGAGGGGGGCAGGAGGGTGTATTATATGGTAATACACAATCTACTGCATTGTTTACCTTTTTGGGCTGACCCTGTCATCATGGCTTGAATCACAGCCTAAAGCCTTGTTGGCTCAGAAATTGCCATACAGTTGCAGGACGAGATGCCAGTGGGAGCTAGTGCCACTGTTAATGCTATAGCTGTGTTAATTGCACACGCCTCAGTGCTTCCTAAAGCACAATAAATCAGCTTCTTGTTCTCTGAGAGCTCAGTGCCAACACCAACCTGAAATCTCCGCCTATCAGTGTGCCACTCCTTGACTTGGGTGCCCAGCTAAGATGCAAGGCTGTCAGGAAAACTCCAGGCTCTACCCCTTAAACACCCCTCTGAGCACACAGAATTACTCTGACTCTGACAGGTAACAGCACTCTGCCCTCAGGAGTGCAGGACTCACTCATCCCAGCATACATATTTTCAACATGCAATGAGACAAACTGCAGGTTGGGAAATTCCTGGAGCACTGACTTTGGTGTGAGATAAAGTCGTATCTCCCTTAAAACAATTATAAAATGGATTCAGAAAGATGAATCCTTGCCTAGGTCTGGGATTTATTCAAATACCACCACAACTGGGCAAGTGAATCCAGCGTGGCTCCCCCCAGTCTGTCTTGTACCATGTGCTAACTCTTGATATTCAATTTCATATTCAACACCACCAACTCTGAAAAAGGGACCTGCAACTTAGAGGAGAAAACATCTACAGACAGTTAACTCTCATGCAACATTATATGGGATATAAAGCACATCCAGAGAGACCACGTATTATTCCCTTTCTAGCTTCAGGAATCCCTGTGGAATGAACACTTACATATTTGCCGTATTACTCTGAAAATCAGTACTCAAGCTAAAAAATATAATAAAATAAAGCTTTGTTCTATTCAAACAGACAGTTAAGGAACTTATTAGTAACTAGAGAGAGCAAAAGCTTGCTCTTAGAGCTAGCTGGCACTTTGTCTTCATCTCCACAGTGCCTGCATGCCCATTCAGTTAATAGCTGATAGGGGCAAATTTGCAGGACAAATTTTGATAGGACTGGAGCCAAAGTGGCTATGCAAAACATTATATTCCAGATACACATCACAAAATAGGCTCCCTTTTCAAGTCACACTTCAGATAAGAACATAGAAGTGATTGCAGTAACTCAGACCAGACAGCCATGCAGCTCAGTGCTTTAAAGCTTGACAGTGTCCAAAAATAACCACCTTGAGGAAAGCATTGGAACAAAGAAGGTGTGTAGGAATACTCTCTGCGCTTCCATCAAACACTGGACATTGCCCAAGAAAGCCAGTACCTAATCCCACACAATCACCCTTTCAAAACATGTTCAGTCCATCTGAACCAGCACAGTGAGGCTCTACAACTGCACCTTGTGCACGGAGATTTATTGGGTCTGATGCTCAAAACCCACCTCATGGAACCAGGTTAACTCCCTGTGTTAGCTACTGCTTGAAGACAACCAGCTGTGCAAACCACTGCATGTTCTCTGATTTACTTCCTCCAACCCACCTTTAAAAGGAGCTGGTTTCCTTCCTCCTCTCATTTGAAGGCGAGATCATTGCTTGCTTTCCTTGCTGAACTGGAGGTTTTTTGTAATGACGCTATCCCATGGGTTACACGTATTCAAAAGTAGCTGACAGCAGAGAACAGAGGTAAGGGTGAGATATTAAGCTGTTCCTCACCAACAGCTTTGGGGAATTTTGTCACAATTGTACCACTTTGCACTTTATTTGCAGAAGGCTGTCTCATGGCAGAGTCATACCCTGTGTAAGGTACAGGCACACATGCTCTCTGCTCTAGGTAATACCAAGCTCACCTTCCTGCCATGAAACAAACAGTTCTAGTGAACTCAGTGGGATTTTGCACTTTTTGCAATTAAGAATGTACCTAAGTCTTACCAATATTGGTGTATAATGGAGGGTAAAGATTATTAGTGATAGTGACATGTTAATTGTATGTCTAAACTAACAAAAATCCTTTACAGCTGTTTTTAAACCTTTTGCTTCAATTCATTTCCTATTCTGCTTTCTATTTAATCATTCATCCCCATCTCTTATTTACAATTTTTGGTCCGTACAACTTAACAGATAAATAGTTACTCATGGGTAAATAATTCTGCCACAACTATGTACTGAACTAACATACTGAGATAGAGGTCAACTGCAGTTCTGGATGGAACAATTTATGTGCTAAACTGTCTCAACTTTGATTTTGCTGTTCTAAAATGTCAGCTGATGGGCTACAAAAGTTTTGTCTTCGATCACATTTGAGTATACACTGATAGTACCAGTGAAATGCATGTATCTGCAAATGCACACACGTTTTAAAGGGTTAGTTGTGGGAAAAGAAATTCCAAGACTACGTTATTTATTCACGTAAAAACTACACTTCCACACTGATAGAAGTGTTCTGTACCCCTGAGAACTGCAGACACTCGGCGTTTTGGGTATTAGCAACAATTGGGAACGAGAACGTAACACTCCACAATGCCACGTTAAGGAAATTAAACACAACTGCTGTGCTCTCCTAGAGAAACAGGTTGCAAAAAACTTCCTTTGAAAGGGGAATGTTGCACAGAAAATGTTTACACTCAAAAACTTGAGCGGGTTGAATCTGCTCTGCCCTCCAACTGCCGTGCTCTGATTCCAGTTAGACACTAAAATGAACCACTTGTGCCACACTTGAAAAACTCAGGAGTCTTCTGGGATTTAGGCAATTGATTAATTTTTCATGCTTAAATAACAATGAGCTGAACCAGGAGGGAATACGAACGAACGCATAGCAACCCCCCATTTCGGAGTGCCTACCGCCTGTGTTAACACTGAGCGAACCTCCTGCACCTCTCAAGCACCCAGCACAAAAAACCTCTGGGGAAAACGATGGAGAAGACACTCCACTCGTGTCAGATCGCAGCACCGCCGCGGGAGCTCAGCATCCAGCACAGCAGCAGCCAGAGGAAACCACGGAGGTGGGTACACTAAGGCGCTATCAGCCCCAATAAGCTCCCCTTATTAGGCTAGATGGGGGAAACGGGGGACTTCAACGCAGGCCGACCAGGGGGAGCGTGAAAGGAGCGCGGGAGT
>NW_009918860.1:0-479 GCF_000696875.1 Nestor notabilis
AGCCACGCGGGGCGGGCAGGCTGCTTCCCAGTTGTGTTTCACGGGTGGGAGCACGGGAGCTCCTCTTCGCCTCGTGTTCCCACAGCCAGGGCTTGAAGCGCGCGGTGCCGGGGTGCTGAGCCCCCCCTGGGCGCTGCGCGGGCCTTCTCGCGGGCCCTGCTCTAACACTGGCTCCTTTCATGGCTCTGCTCCTCCCTTCCATGGCCTTGCAGGCCGCTTTGTTACACACTGCTGGGACATTCCATGTACGCGTGGCATGTGCACGGGTCTCTGTGGAAGATCACAGTGCTGCCCTGACACGCCTGCAGCCCTGCGTGCCTTCGTACCACCGCTCTAGTGCTTTTGGGGAGCTGGAGTTTGGGTTCCCTGCAGTGGCTCAGGTGGCGTGTTAGTGTCCCCAAAGCATCCAGCATTCCCCCCGTGCACCGGTTCCTGTGGGTGCAGCTGAACCGAGGTGGCTGCCCGCGTGTGGCTGGGGG
>NW_009918860.1:608-2194 GCF_000696875.1 Nestor notabilis
CTGCCCCTGCCCTTCGCCGGCTTGGCATCCCACTGATGCTGTTCATCCTTTTCCTGTTGCTGAGGAGAGGCTGGTTTGAAGCAGTGCTTGTGTCCAGATCACATCAGGAAGCTGTGCTAAATGGTAGCTGTCGCACAGCTCTGGTGTGGTGGCTGAAGAGGGCTGTGATTGATGCCTGGCAGGAGCACAGCAGCTGCAGAGAAAGCCCATTAGTGTAAGGCATCTGCTTAGTGTTGATGGCTTCAACTGTCACGTCAGCTCAAAGTGACAGGCAGGAAACCTGCAGGCTGAGTCGCTGCGTGGCCAGAGAGCGTGTGAAGTGCTGTGGTGGAGCCTCTGAGCCAGCACCCTCGCTTGGTTTTGGCTTCCCATGTGCTTCCACTGACCTGAAGGCAACCTCAGGAGCCCTGTGCTAGGAGTCAGTCACCCTCATCTCTTCCCTCTAGGCTGAGGCAGAAGTGGCGTCTCTGAACCGCCGTATCCAGCTGGTAGAGGAGGAGTTAGACCGAGCCCAGGAGCGCCTTGCCACGGCTCTGCAGAAGCTGGAGGAGGCAGAGAAGGCTGCAGATGAAAGTGAAAGGTGAGCAAGGGACCTGCTCTCACTCCCTCAAACATCTCAGCCTTCTTCCTGACTGAGGGCCCAGTGCCATCAACCTCTGGGCCTCCTGGAGGGTGAGAAGGAGATACCACATCAAGGTTGCCTGTGGGAGTTGCTTATGCAGAGCAACTACAACAGCGTGTTGGCCTTGAGTGAGTATCTTAGAACCTGAGGCTAAGGAGCGAGTAAGTGCTGTGTGCTGCCATGCATCCCTGCCTCCAAGTGAGCACAGATAGGTGGGTTCTGGGACACTGTTGACCTGTAAAAGTGGCTGCTGGTGAGGAGGCCTCTCTTTGCACTGGCTCTGCCAACATCCTCCCTGCTGGCAGATGGCCCCTGCCCTGGCGCTGTGATTCAGAGGGGAGTGGTGCACTTCAGCTGGCTGCTGTGCTTCACTGGTGCACCCGCTGTAACGAGCAGCCTGACCCAGCTCACGGCCTGCCATAAAGATGGACTTGGCTCTTCCTGCATTCCAGCCTGGAAAGTGCTTGGCTCAGCCCCTAAGACAGCCTGGCTTGTTCTTCTCAGAAGCGCCACATTTGCCTTCATGCAGGAGCCCAATGAGCTGCTGGAGGAACATGCCAAGGAACAGTTAATTCTGAGCAATCAAGGCTGCTGTGTTTCTGTCAGCCCACTGTTTCTGCTTCCCTGTGCCCCCCTCTGCACTCGGGTGTGTCATGGCTCATAAGGAAGCAGCGTGGTCCAGGGGAGCATTGTAGATGCTCCACAGCTCATTACACCACTGGCTTGTACATCTTTGTTTTCTACATCTCCCGTTCCTGTGCTTTCCTTTGCGCAGAGGCATGAAAGTAATTGAAAACAGAGCTCTGAAGGATGAGGAGAAGATGGAGCTGCAGGAGATCCAGCTAAAGGAAGCCAAGCACATTGCAGAGGAGGCAGACAGGAAGTACGAGGAGGTGAGAGCCTTGGATGCTGTAGTACAGCTGACCCGGGCCAGGAGAGGCGGGCGCTCTTCCTGCTGCACGGG
>NW_009918860.1:2225-11510 GCF_000696875.1 Nestor notabilis
GCAGGAGAGCCTGGCTTTCAGAGAGCTCCATCCGTGTTCCCCTTAGCCAAAAGACTCTGGCAGCTCCAGTGGCTCCTGCAGCTGTTCCCTTTAGTGCTCTGCAGAGCCTGCAGGTACAGAATCATCTTCACTTGGATTCTCTGTTCCAGGTTGCTCGGAAGCTGGTGATCATAGAAGGAGATCTGGAGCGTACCGAAGAGAGAGCTGAGCTTGCAGAGTCGTGAGTAATCTGCTCGCATGTAACTGGCACATCTACCTTTGCATGGGAACTAACAAAGCATTCCTAACCTTGTTACACAAGGCCTGAAGCACAGGGTGAGTTTAGATCCTCAGAAGAATGGCTTGGAAGCACTCTCCTGCTCACAACAGGATTAGGTCCACTGAGGTTGTGGAGTTTGCAATGATGTGACTTGCCTTGTAGCGGAGATGTCCTGCCCCTTCGCATGGAGGGACTCCCTACTTAGCCAGGCCAGAGAATCCTTCTCCACTGAGGGGTCACCAGCACTGCTTTGTGTGTGTGGTCACAAGATCCTTACACATTGCTAACAGAGCACGTGAGTGCACAGTACTTCTCCTGCAGCAGCAGCAGAGGCCTCCTGGGCTGGGACTGAAGTGGCATGGGGGATGCCCAAGGGCAGAACTGGGGCTGAGCTTGGTCTTTGGCCTCTTATCCTTTGCAGTAAGCACTACAGACTTGTGCACTGCTGCGCAGTGAGCTGGGCTGCCTCTGCTCAGAGCACACATGCAGACTGGTGTTTGGCCACCTTTCACATGTCCGGATGCTTTAGCTGATCCTTGAGGAGCTGGTCAGGTCCTTTCTGTGCTCTGGGCCTTGTCTAACAAAGTTAGTGTGTTTGCAGCAGTAGCTCTGTGCTTCCTGCCCAGACATGCATGTCATGACCATGACTTCTCTGTGTTCTTCCCCTTCCCCTCTGTGGTGGTGTGTTATTGGTGCTCCTTTTGACCCTTGTCCCCACCTGGCTTGTGCCATCGTGTGACCGTCACTAACAGTCGTTGCCGGGAGCTGCGGGAGCAGATTCGAGTGATGGACCAGCACTTGAGGTGTCTGTCTGTTGCTGAAGAAAAGGTACTAACCTTTCCCTTCTGGAACCATTAAACCACAACTCTCCTGGTCTTCTTACCCACGCTTCTTTCCTCAGCTTAACTGCATCTTTCTCCTGGAATGTTCTGTCCTCTCTGCCCATCTGTGTTTCTGTCCGAGTGGTGGTGAAGGTCTGTGTGTCCATCAGAACAGGTTCCCTCCTTACAGCAAACTAAACACGCAGTTTCTACTTGGAAGATTCTAGGTCTGGCCGAGATCTGTGCTCACACCTCGGCTGCTCAGCTCAGTGCCCTGTGCATGTGCTGGCAGAAGACTTCTAATACAAACTTGGAGGCGGGAAGGGAACTTGCTTTCTGCAGAAGTGCCTCAAAGCAGGCTCCCATCCAGCCTGATCACAGCCCATCTCCTTAAGAACTTCCTGCTCTTCCCTGCACATGGATTCACTTCTTGTTTCTCCTGTCTTTCCCTCCCACTTCCTCTTTGCCTTTTTCTCCCCCCTTTTTTTACAAAACCCCACAGTAAATGTTCCGAGCTGGAGGAAGAGCTGAAGAATGTCACCAACAATCTCAAGTCTCTTGAGGCTCAGGCTGAGAAGGTAGGGCTGGGTGTCCAAGGGCCAGAAACGTTTCTCTTTTGCTCAGAGGGTGTGTGACAACAGAGCACCCACTGGGATGGAAATGACACAACTGCAGCCTTAAGCAAGCAAGGAGACCTGTGCCTGCTCTCCCAAGAGCTAACGGATTTCAGTGCAGGGCTCCTGTTGACTGTAGGAGCTGTGGGGAGCCTGACTGCCCTGCCCTGCCCTGGGGCAGACTCAGATCAGCTGCTGGGATGAGAATTTGTTTGTGCCCAGGTTCGTTCTGTGCATGGTGTGGGAGTCCTGACCTACTTCTCTTGGACTAGGGTGGGGATGAGCAACTCTCATTTGGAAGTTTCTCTGGGCACGTGCACTGCAATGGAGGAGTTCAGTCTCCCTCTGTAGCTATGGGAGTGGGAGGTCGTGGGGCTGCTGAGGGCTGCTGGTTGCTGACTCCTCTCCTTTTCCACAGTACTCCCAAAAAGAAGATAAATATGAAGAAGAGATCAAGATCCTGACTGATAAACTCAAAGAGGTGAGTGACCATGTCAGGGTGGCCCCGCTGGTTAAGTGAGGAGAGAGATGTGGAGGGCAGTAGACTTCATGTCCTCAGGCTGATGCCTCTTGTAGCCCTCTGCTGTGCCCCAAAGCTGTTGTACTAATGGGCTTGCTTCTGCCTGCAGGCAGAGACCCGTGCTGAATTCGCTGAGCGGTCTGTAGCCAAGCTGGAGAAGACCATTGATGATTTGGAAGGTACATCTTGGGGATGGGAGGCCCGAGAGTATGTGCTGAGGAGTGGGGAGCTGAGGAAAGCTCCTTTCCAAAGAGGCGGAGAGAGGAGACGCTGCTCTGCTCCTCACTGCTTGGAGGCAGAGTTTGGTTGTGCTCCAAGGTGAGGCTTGGTGCCTCTGGGCTCGAGCCGTGCCCTGTGTATCTGCTGTGAGAGTTCCCTGGCTGCGCTGTGGCAGGTCTCCAGCTCTCCATGCAGACACCTTGCTGTGTCTGACTGATAGGGACAGACAGCACGGCTGGGGTGCCTCGGTTGTGATGTCCTCAGGAGCGTAACTGGCTTCCTCTGCTCCAGCTTCACCCAATTTAAGGAAGGAAACACCTGAACTCCCCAGGAATCTCTTATAATACCATACCTGTGTGCAGGATCTCACGCAGGTGGCTGTCGTGCTGCAGGTCAGCCGCAATAGTCAGTCTGGAAACAGCACCCCTCAAGTCTCAGACTCCCCAGTGTCTGTCCTGGTTCAAGATGAAATCACCACAAGCCCCGTCCCTGCAGTGTGGTCAGCCTGTGCCAAGGATGGCTTCCCTTCCTTCTCCTGTTCCGCTTTCACAGGGCTTCAGAAGCCCTCCTGAGGCCAGGCACCACAGAATCCTACCTTGCCCTAAGCCATGGAAGGAGAAGGTTCCAACTGCCTCCCTTAAATGTGGGGCTGTGGCCAGATTCTTCTGTGGGTAGCTGTGGCTGGAGTGGTGGTGCTGGTAAACCAAAACTCCTCCAGGCCTCCCTCATTGACCACAGCAACGTGCCTTTGGGCTTTTTGTGCCAGGTCTTGGGGATGGAAACCCACATCCTACTATCTGGAGTCACTCAGGAAGGGTTTGTAGCTAGAAATAGCAATGGTGTCAGCTGAGCTATTCCAGAACCACAGCCAAGAGCAAGCCCAGCCAGGGCAGGCTTTTACTTGGAACTGCAAAACCTCCTCCAAATCCCTGTATGCTTCCCCTGGAAAGACACTGGCTGAGAGCTGGCTCTGGCCTCCAGCCTTGCTGCTGGAGTGACTTCGTTTATGACAACTGCCTAGAGTTCTCTGGGCCTTGGGAAGCTGTTGACAACATTCCCAGCTGGACTGGAGCCTGGGCAGGCAGAGCTGGGGCAAGGCTGCACCAGCTCTTGTGCTCAAGGAGTGCATGGACACGAGTCTCAGGACCACCTCCTCCTCTGAAGGCCTGTCTGCTCCACGCATCCATCTTACCTGATGGAGAACACCCGTGTGGCCTGTCTGTTTGGCTCACCCTGCCTGGCTGTGTCCTACAGAGTGGGAATTCCCTCTGATGCCCAGGCCTACGAGGTGACTGATTGCTCCCAAGCCTGGTTTTGTACTGAAGGCTAAAGGGGAGAACAAAGCCCCTCCATTGATCTGTGCCTTCCTTGGGTGGAGCAAGCTTCTCCCTAAGTGGATGGAGCTGCCCTTCCCTGCTGCTCCCCCTGTCAGTGGGGTTTGCTGACTTAGCTTAACTGTTCTCACAAGCTGTTGTGGTTTGAGGTCTTGGCTCTGCTCCCCTTGGAGCTGGATGTAATCCTGGAAGGCACTTGCTGGTCATGCTGTCCTCAGGCTGTTCAAACCCACCCGTTCATTGTCAGGAACTAATCTGGAGCTGGGATGGCTCCACATCTAACTTCAGTTTCTCCAGTTCATGAATCCCATGCTGCTTTTCCTGCCTCAGGCTGTTGGAAGAACTCCTCTGCCTTCCCTCATTGTTTCCCTTTTGTTCTCCTCCTCGACATCTTCTAGATGAGCTCTATGCCCAGAAACTGAAGTACAAAGCAATTAGTGAGGAGCTGGACCACGCCTTGAATGACATGACTTCCATGTAAATATGAGCTGGCTGGTGTTTGCCTCTTGCTTCAGCAGGCTTGGTGTGCTCTGGTCTCCAGAGGTGGACAGTCATGGCACTGTCGCGTCTTCGTTACTTCTACAGATCCCTGCCTCCAGCACTGGGAGGCTTTCCTGCAGCATGCTCTTCTCCAGGTCCTTGTGAGCTGCATGTGTAACACTAAGTGCTCTACTGGCCTCAAAAGGTTCTGACTTGAACTCTACGACTTGCAATTCCCAGTCCTATTGGAGCAGGCTTCCTAAGGTAATGTGGCTTAGCTTGCCTGCTGGAGCCACTGGGCCATGGTCTCAGGATTCCTCCCGGAAGAGGCTATGGATAGTGCTCGAGTGGATTCCTTAGGAATTGCCATTAACAGGCTTGAGATGGGCTGGATCATGAGCTGATCTGTGGAAGTAGCTGAACTCGTCTAGTTTTGCCACTTTGCTACTTGGCTTTGTGTTGAGGTGTGCAGCGGGTTCTGCTCTAACTGCTGCTCTGCACAGTCCTGCACACTAACCAGGGAGAGGCCAGGGACCTGCTCTGCAGAGGAAGACCCTTAACACTAGTGCCTGAAAGCTCCCTAAGCAAAGTTTGCTGTGCACAAACACGTGAGTCTCTCTTAAAACGAGTGTCTTCTTCTGTCTCACACAGATAAGTCTTGTGATTCCACACTTTGGATTTGCCTCTCTGCTTGGTGGCTTGTTCTGCATCTGCACCCTGTGTTCACGCTCTCAGCACCTCTCTCTGAATTCCAGTGCCTTTTCCCAGTCACTGTCCACAGGGCACCCCTGCGAATGAATGCTGTAAAGACACTGAAGCTTGACAGCACTTGCACTTGCTCCTAAACAAAGCTCCCTCTGTTTGACCCGATGTGCCAGACACGGCTGTGCTCTGAGGGGCTGCCCTTTCCATGGCTGGCTGTAGCTGGGAGTATGTTGTTCTCATCTGCATATCTTGTGTGGAGCCATAAGGCTCCTTTTGTATTTCTCTTGCCCCTCGCTTGAGCATGATGTCACCTTTTCTAAGGAAAGCAATTCTTGTATAGATGGAATAGAAGGGCTGATGCTTTGGAGAAATGGGTTTCTAGTGATCACTTGCTGCTTTAGAGTAACTGTTTCAGTGTTGCCTTCAAACCAGTGTAACCCTCATCACCCTTGGCTGAATACACACACTTCATTCACGTGCTAGAGTTTTCCCTTGGGCTCTTTTCCTGGCTCACGGATGTTCAGCCCTGCCTGCAAATGGGAGGCTGGGGCTTGTAGCAGGAGCTCCTTGAGCTGTTCCTGCTTCAGCCTGGCTGAAGACATTGCTCACAGCTGCCTGTTCCATAGTGTTCACTGGCATTCCCAAGTGCTGGCTTGCAGTGGGAAGTCACCATCCTCACAGTCACCAAGTCCCTGGCTGGGTGTGCGAGCTAATAAATGAGTGAGCTGTGGCTGGTTTCCAGTTGGACAGGACTGGTTGGGTGTGAGATGCTGCCAGAGGGGACAGCGAACCTTGCTTCAGGAATGGAGGCAGGGAACCTGTGCTTTGCCAAGTCCTCTCCGTGCAGGGTGCTGGGATCCTGCTGGGAGTGTGGAGCTTCCCACTGAGCGCTGATGTGCATCACCACTGCTGCTCTGGTTCATAAACACTGCTCAGCCTCTCGTGACTGTTTGTGCTGCCTCTTGGGTGGCTGTCACATATTTTCTCCTTTCTGGCTTGGTTCATCTGCCCCAGAGCCCGAAGAGCCCTTCGTGAGCAGAGTCCTGATGAAATGGGACATCTCCCATGGTTTCCTCAGGTTTGTGCCACTCTCTTCTGCACACATACGGCACTAACAGCGAGGGTAGCCCAGACATGCTGAGCTGCCCCAGCCTGTTCTCACTCTTTGTCCTGGGTCAGGGCTGTCTGGTCTCTGCTGGGCCTGGGGGGGACTTTCACAGGGTTACAGCTTGGAAAGCTCTGGCTCTCATTTGGTATGGGCAAGAATTCTGTGCCCTGTGAGCACAAAGCAAGTGACCAAATCTGCAGCTGGATTAGAGGGTCTAGATCCTGTGTGACAAGTGTCAGGGTGTGGGGAGGCTTCCAACTGTCAGCTCTTGTTGTTGGGGTTGTCAGCTTTTCCCAGGAGGAAGGTGGCACCGTTTCACCATTGTGCAACGGACTCTTTCCTCATGGGGAGGCCCTGGGAGTGGTGGGTTTATGACTTGCCCTGTGTGGAGCTGGTGGCTCTGCCGTTGCACAGGGGTGTCGTAAGCGATGTTGTTGAAGGCTGGGCTGTGGCAGGACCGTTGCCCTGCTTGGTACTCCACGCTGGGTGGTGCACGGGTGGGTGGGTGCTACCTCTGCCCTGGGAGGTACTTGTGATCACACTTGACTCCCATCCTCTGCCACTCTGGGGCTGGAGGCTGGCGTCGGGGTGCTCAGCTCAGAGCCAGCAGGGAGGCCAGAGTGAGCCCCTAGCAGCAGCAGCAGCAGCTGATGTGCAAGGCAGGCTTTGGTACAGGCCAGGCTGGGATGTACCCATGCCACATGCCACAACTTCTGGTTCGATTGTGGTGGGACATAAGTTGTTGGCTTCTCTGGCCTTTGCTTGGTGGCTTTAGAGAAGGGACAAGCAGCATTAGTACCCTCTGTGTGAGGTGCAGCTGGAGTGGGTGCTGGCGGGAGTTGGGTGAAGGTAGGCTTCCCCCCCCGTGTGTGGCTGGGGGAGACACTGGGAATGGGCACGTCCTGTGGCTGCTCCGTGTGAACAGCTTGACTTTACGCAGCCAGGTCTTGTTCAAGAGCAAGCTACTCCTACGTTGAAGGCAATGAGGAATGGTGTCGAGCCCCTGCAGAGGCTGCCTGGGGTTTCTAAGCACTTGTAGTACAAGGATTTGAGAAGAAGGCCAAGGATTTGAGAACACAAGAGTTGCTGTGTTCTGTGCTCGCTCGTCAGGCAGAGGCTATGTGGATTGCTGCAGGTTGTGAGGAGGAGCTCTGCCAGGCTGGATCTGACCATTCCAAAGGCTGGCACACTTGCATGTTTGATGCAATAAGGGTTTTTCACTGCCTGGAATTCCCCTAAAGCAGGAATTGGATTTGTCAGGCCGGGAGGACCCTGCTCCTGTGCATGGGCAGAGAGAGATGCAGTGGCTGGTTGTGACGGGCTGCAAGGACAGGTCCGTTCGCCATCCAGCCCTAAGAGGTGACCTGTCCTGGGAGAGGATCAGGCTGGTTCTTGCTTGCCCTGGAGCTGTTGAGGAGCACGTGTGCTTGGTGCCAGCCCTGGGGCTGAGCCTGGCTGCTGCAGCCCTGTGGGGCTGCGAGGACAGGGCCTGGCTGGGAGGTGAAGGCTCTCGGATGCGGTTGTACCCCACTCACTGTTCTGGGACAGACCTGGAACAGGAGCCTGTGCTCCAGAACTTCCTCTGTCCTGTCCCCGAAGCAGACTCTGCCTTCAGGCCTTGTCTAGATGTGGTGAGCTGCTAAGTGAGGCCCAAAGGTATGTCCTTGGAGGAGCGTCCTCCAGGTTCAGGTATGAGGTGCTGCCATTCTGTTCTTCTGGTGTCCCCGTTAAAACCCCACCAACCCCGTGCTGTGTGGCGTGGCACGCTCTGGAAGGTGCTTCTGGTTCACCTGTGGTAGGACTACTTCTTCCTGCAGCGCTCCACATGCTTAAAGCACACCCTGAGGCTCTCTCCTGAGCTGAGTCCAGCCCAGCCCGCAGGTTCTGATGTTCTCTTCCTTCCTTTGCCTTCACAAGCCCATTTCTGCCCACGCTTGGGTTTCCTCTGTGATCTTCCTGAGCTGGAACGCACGTTAGGAAGATAAACCCTTGTCCTCCTGGCTTCATCTGTGTCATAGCCTAGATGTTATGGACACAGCGTGTTGGATGTGCTCAGCTTGGTCCTCCACTAACCTGCCCTTTCTCTCTCTTTCTCTCTCTTGTTTCCCCTGGTCCCGTCGCTGCTGCAGAGCGCCTGTACAGCCAGCTCGAGAGAAACCGCCTGCTCTCACACGAGCTCAAGTTAACGCTGCATGATCTGTGTGACTGAGGAGGGGGCCACTAATCCCATTAAACGTGCTCCCTGCCACCACCACTGCTGTGCACCACAGTGGAATCCTCCCATTCGTGGCTGGCAGACTCGCACACCTTTATGCGCTTGTTGCTATTTAACGGGGCCCTTGAATTAATCCTCTCATTTACTTCAGATTTACTTTGGGTTTAGAAAGATAACCTCTGTTCTTAGTGAAGGAACCCTCGGGCTTCACTCTTTCTTGAGCACTCTTGGTCCCTTGTCCAGGGGTTCCTGCCTGGCTCTTCCATGGAATCAGAGTGGCTGCACCCCTGGGAGAGGACCGGGGTGAAGTTAGGCTTATGCCTGCTAAAAGCTGTCTATCAGGTGCTATGACTTCATGTACTGTTAGCTGAATGACTGTAGGACTTCCTGCTGCATGGAATGATGGCTTCTAACAATAAATGACTGACTCCTGCTCTGTAAGACACTTTGAGTCTTAACCTAGAAGGCTGAGGGGAAGCGGTTGTTCCCAGGGCCTGACGTCAGGACGGGTTGGGAAAGCTCCTGGACATCCTTAAATGCACAGCATGAAGCTGTGTCTTGGGTGCCTGCAGGGAACCTCTCAAGGCTGCAGTTGCTGGTGCTCTCTGAGGGCTGCCTCTCGCTCTGTGCACTGACCCTGATGATGCTGGGGAGCAGCCTTGAGGATCTGCCTGTACCTAAAGGACATCTTTCTACAGCCTGTCTGTGCCGTGTCCCAGCGCGTGGATGTCCTCAGTGATCAGAGTGGGCTCACCTTTGGAGTAAAGCCTACCTAGAGCGCTCCTTCCTGGTCTGAGCTCTCCTCCTGGCTTAAGGAACATGTGAGAATTGCCTGCACTGTCAGGCAGAGTTGCAGCACACTTTGCTCCTCCTCGTGAAACCAGCCTCTCCCCGCTGTCCTCGAGGCATGGTTCTCTGCTCCCCGCTGCTAGGTAGTGATGGTCTTGGTGACCAGCTTGGCATCTCTGTGCTGGGGAAGGGGGGCACAAGCAGCTGTACCTGCGGGGGGG
>NW_009918860.1:11863-12179 GCF_000696875.1 Nestor notabilis
GGGGGGCGCCAATCTGGTGTGTCGGCAGGGGGGGGGGAGTTCTTTGTGTGTTTTGGCTCTTGGGTGCCTTGCTGGGCTGTCTGGAGGTGTTGAAGCCCTGGGGGAAGCCAACTCCAGCTGGAGGCACCTGCATGCAAAGCACAGCCCAGAGCACTGGGAGCACGTGGTGACCGTGCTGATGGAAGCACCGGCTGTGCGAGGGGGTACCTATGAGCCAGGTAACTCCAGAGCTTCTCCTGCACCCAGGCAGCCCCCCTGGGCTGAGGCTCTGCTGCGGCAGCGCTGGGGAGGGGGGGGGCCCCCGCTCTCTGGGGCG
>NW_009918860.1:12210-13688 GCF_000696875.1 Nestor notabilis
TGCTTGCCGTGGCCAAGGCGTCTCCTGGGGCCGAGGCTCACCGGTAACTCTTGACTCTTGCTTCCTGCCAGATAAGCTGAAATCCACCAAAGAGGAGCATCTCTGCACGCAAAGAATGCTGGACCAGACCCTGCTAGACCTGAACGAGATGTAATGGATCATCCCCACCACTGCCTCTGCCACGCCATGCCCGTGCCAGCCCAGCCGCCGCTGGCCTCTAACCCTTGGGACCAGAGTTTACTTCTTGTTGCCAACTTGACCAAACGCAGCTCTTCTCCCTTGCCTCTGGGTTAAAGGCCATCATCAGGTTGGGCAGAGCTTCAAGAAACGTTATTAAGGGAAATGAGCAATGCAATAATGTTTGGGAGCATGTTTTGAGATGTACACATTTTCTAAGTACCTTTTCTTTTTGTAGTAACCAGTGTGAACATTCCAAGTAACCAGTGAGGCTGCTGAGCTGCACTCGATGCTCTTGGCTTTACAACTGGGTATTAACCTTCTGTTAACCAGCTCTGGGCCACCCTGCCTTGGCCAGGGAGGAAGGAGGGGGTGGCTTCTGGTTCCAGCTGTGGGCCACCCGATGGGAGCAGCTGGGGTAGGGATGTGAGCCTGTTGGGAAAACTTCCTTCCCAGGAGCCTGTTTGCCAAAAGAGCAGTTCAGTTTCTCAGCTTTAAGGTAACTCTGTCGTGGAGAAGCTCTCTGGGTGTAAGGAGGCTTGTAAAGCCAGGCTGTTCTCTGGGCAGTTGAACCTTCACAGGGGTTATTTCCCTTCTCTTCCCCCTCACTGTTGGCCACTTCCCTTCCCCTTGGAGAAGCCACGGCCCCTCTAACCCGTTGCTACACAGGAGCTGAACTCGCCTTCACCGGGTGCTGATGTGCCAAGCTTCAGTGCTCTGTGCTGGCCTACACTCAACAGCTTAAGTACGACAGCCTTGTTCTCTTGGAGGAGCTGGTTTTGCCTACCCCAAGGGAGGGGATCGAGGCCTTCCCTCCTGGCCAGGAGTGCTCTTAGTGTCTTAATAAGGTACAAGCCATCTTGCTGTGCATTGCTGACGTGTCGCTGTGGGGTGTGAGTGCAGAGACGTGTCGGGCTCACGGTGTGTAGCTTCTTGTGTGAGCATGCTGCCTGGTTGTAGCCGGTTTAGGGGCCAAGCCGGAGAAAAGAACCTTATCAAGTGTTTTGATACTAAATGGAACAATTGTCTTACTGTCTTTTGAAATAACCCCCCTCCCTCCACACTGCTGCGGAGCCTCACGCTGTGTGTCCGCTCATCCACCGCCTTTAGGGGCGAGTCCTTCCCTTTAGGGCCGAGTTCGTGTTGCTGCCTTCAGCTTGAGCAGGGGCTGTTGCTCCTGTTTGTGCTGAACAAGGGAGCGGGGAAGGCTGTGGGGAGTGTTGGGAAGGGGGGGAACAAGGCCTAAGGGAAGGGGTATGGAACTGGGTGAGCTTGAAGGTTCCCCTTCCCCCCCCCCTTCC
>NW_009918861.1:0-1982 GCF_000696875.1 Nestor notabilis
CTCCTCAGCAAAGGGGAACTCATCGCTGCAGGATGCGGCTCAGCCTCGCTGTGCACTTCCCATCGCGGATGGCACCGGGGCTTCCGGCTGGAAACAAGGCAATGGGAGCTCCCAGCTGCTGTGACCAGCTCGGTTTTGATCTGTGCGTCTGGGGTTTGGGATCTGTGCAAAGGGATTATTGGTGGCTCCTAAAGCAGCAGTTCTGCGGGGCACCTTCCCTGCTGCCACCTCTGGAGCGGGTGAGCAAGATGCTGCTCACCCCTTTAGCTCCCAATCCAACCCCCTTTGGCTGCTGGGGAAGGGGCAGGACAGGGAGGTGTTCCCACGGGCAGGGTGTAGGCAGAGGCTGATCTTGCCTTTGCCACTAATCGCTGTGGCCTACTTGGTGTCCGCAGTGAGAACGGGGCTAATCCTAATCCCAGTGAGGACAAACAGCCATGGAGCTGCGTGCCAGAGAGACACGTTCTGACTGGCACTGGCCACCGTGCCTTGGTTTAGTGCCCTAAACCCTTGGGGTCAGGCTGGATAGCTCAGGCCAGGCTTAACCAGACCCATGCTTACCTTACCAGCATGGAGCTGGTACCAGTTTAGAGCCCTGGTGCACCAACTGCTGCTCAGGGACTCCCCTTCCTTACAAAAGCGGTGCTGGTTGAAGTACAAACTCACGAATCTGGTGTTCAAGTTGTGTGTGGCTTTTCAACCCCATCAAATAGCTTTTATTCACACAAACGTCTCTTTAATTTACAAAGCCTCTGCCACTCATACACATCAGGGTATCCACAGTGTTCAAAGAACTTAAATAGAACGTCTCATACCAATCCGAGTAAACCAAGTACAAAAAATATTTATATAAAGTTGTTCACACATAGGTCCTAAATCACCAGCTTCTGTGCAAAACAAAAAGAAAGAAAAATACAGATTCATTTACTAAGATCATTATCTTTAAATTGGAGTCTGGGTTTAAAGCCTTCTGCTCCCACCAGCTTGGCCCAGAGGCTGCAGGGAACGGGGAGGGCCCGGAGCAGGGTCAGGGTGTCCCGGCCCCAGGGCTCACTCTGGGATCCCAGCACCTCCCTCCATAGGGAAGCAGCTCGACTGCAGAGCTGCTGTTCTCTGGATGAACGAGCTGAAGGCAGCTGCTGGAGGGGACAAGCAGAATGGGAACACCAAGTGCTCCCATGCGCTCTTCCAGCAGCTGGGACATCACCCTCGGAGCTAAAAGCACTTGGGCAGAGCGCAGGGAAACAGGACTTGTCATATTGCAGCTGGAACAGAGCAGCTCCTGTGCTTCCCTTCCAGCAGTGCCCAGTGCCCTGCTCCGAGGCGTGGAATGCTCTGGGACATGCAGGGCCACACGCTGGGATGTGCCTCTTGACCAGCTGAGTAGCAGGAGCTGCGGGCACTGCTCTCACCACCAGCAAGAGCTCCCTTGGTGATGGAACCACGGGAGCAGGGGCTCCACTGCCCAGATGCTGCCCCTCTGCAGAGCCTGGCCGATGGGATGGGAGGCTGAAGGATAACAGGTAACACACTCCCACCCCATCCCATCCGCACACCCATCCTCCAGCAGCATCACCAAAAGGGGACCAGGAACCCCTTCACCCCAGGCAGCTGCAGTGGGATGCTTGGGCAGCACAGGCCTGGAGTGATAAAGGGAAGCAGCAACATGTTTCCCTGCTCCCATGACCTGCACAAAGTGCAGGGAAACATATCCCAGTTTTTGCCCTGAAGCAGCTGCCCCGTGGCTCTTGGCAGGCTTAAACCCAGACTCGGTACTGCATACAGAGGAGACAGACAATGCACACAATGGAGGATTTCCACAATGATGGTAATGCTTGATTTCAGTCTTATTGCTCCAGAAAGGCTCCAGGAGCCTCTGATATGTGAAGGAGCTGGGTCCTGAGGAGTAAAGGAAGACCATAGGGGTAACTCTTATCTGTCACTAGCACTGCTGAACAGCAAACACAGCAGCAAGGAGACAA
>NW_009918861.1:2013-6336 GCF_000696875.1 Nestor notabilis
AGGGGGACAAGGGGGAGCTAATCTAACCCCTCTAGGCCAGAGCCACCTCTGTTCTCTCCTCCCCATGGACCAAAGCTGGCTGGAAGATCCCCGCAATGCCTGCATGATGCCAATGGTGCCGGCCTTGCTGCAGGCTGGTGCAGATAACACGTTTCCCAATCCTCCTGATGCTTGGCTTGTTCCCCCCACCCACCCCACATCCCTCTTGTAAACAGCATAGTCAGAAGTAAACAGTTTCATACAATCACTCCCTCGGCGCAGGCACCGGCTGGGGCTCATGAGAGGGTCCCCCAACACCGACCTGGAAGCTCAGCGTCAGTGGCCAGGAAGAGATGGAGACAGCCTGGCCCTGGGCTGAGCAATGAGCTTCAGGCTCAGGGCTGCTGCCTTAAGCTTGAGTTTTCCCAGCGGCGCATCCTAATGTCAAACATCCACAGCAGAGGGAGAAGTTCAGCCTGGAAGAGCTGGGCAGGAGATGCCCAATGGACCCACCTGGGAAGAGAAGCCTAAACATCCTCCATCCCACAGCACATGCAGATCTGAGCTGTTCCCACCTTGTTCTAGAGGGAGTGCTGGTCTGGGTCAGTGTAACTGGGAGGAGAGATGCTGGGAGCTGTAAACACGAGGCAGGTTCCGGTACAGTCTGGGGAGTCGAGCACAAACAGCAGCAAAATAATCAGGAAGAAATGCTCTTCAGAGGACAAACTAGTGAGGGGAATATCCATGTTGGAGAGGCTAGCAGCCCTAGGACTCATCCTTGGAAGTGTTTGCTAAATCCTAAGTAAGGCACTACGGTCTAGCTCACTAACATCAAGCTGCTTTAAAAACACATCTGCAATGCAAAAGCTGAGGTGGAGACGTGTGGTTTGAAGACGGCCTGAAAAAAGGGGTGGACCAAAAGGGTTGACCCTCCCATGGATGCTTCCTGCCTGCTGCCAAACAGGAGCTGCCTGCAGGGTGCTGGGTACAGCCTAGAGAGCAACATGCTCACCAGTTCCCATGTCCTGCATTTCAGGCTTGGTTTCCACACATGAAAACCTCCTGCTAAGGAAGCTCCCTTCTACTGGGATGTAATGCCATTACGTGTCCAGCTGGAACAGCCACATGGGCAGGGCTGGGGGGGTAAAGAAGCCCTTTTGCTGCACCCCTTCAAGCCAAGGTTAAGTTCTAACAGTTGTAACAGTCAGGAGCAAAGGCTCTGCCAGGTAGAGAAGGATGGTCCAGTGATCAGGGCACTAACACTGTGCTGGTGGGTCCAGCCCTCCTGTGGGATGCAGGGCTCTGGAGCTTGGCATGGTCACTGCAGGGATCTGCTGCTCATTAGAGAGAAATTAGAGCAGCCAAAGCCCCCAAGAGTGCTCCTCAGTGCCTGCTGCCCAGCCCCACACTGCTCACACCCCAGTGACCAGCCTGCTCATGGGTACAGCCCCGGGCTGGCCACAGCCCACAGGAACACCCCTAGGAACAACAGAAGAGCAGTGTGGGAACAGGGGCTCGGTGCTGAGGTTGTGCTGTCCAAACCTTCACAAGTCACAGACAGATGGTCTGGAGCCCCCCAGCATCATCCTCCTCCTAAGAGGGACTTGGTCTTCCTGCAGTGACAGCCTTAGCTCTGTGTCCTGGAATAGATGGAAGACAAACAGAAACCCTTCCCTCCTTTCCCTGCTTTAGCTCTGCCTTAGGCCACCTGAATTTCCTCCATTCCCATTCCTTCCCATGAGGTCAGCAAGGTAACACTGAGTAGATACAAGGAGGTGCTGCCAGTTGAGTGATCCAGTGATGAGGGGTCACAGGGACCCTCTTCTGCCCATGGCCCTGGCTGAGCACCCAGATCAGACCAACCAGGTGATTTAGCCTGATGAGAAATGGCTTTAGTTGGTTCAGAACCCGCAGGGTGGAGGAGAGATGCTGCTTTACACTGCGTTTACAGTGAGAAAAGCCTAAAGACCATTAGCAGGGGGTCAAACCCTGGAATATTAGTGTTGCTCTAAATATAGGCAAGGAAATCGAGTATTAACTGCTCAGCCTGAGGTTGCAATCTCCTTACCTGAGCTGTGCTGTATGTAACCAAACCTAAACAGCAGTGTTTGCTCCCTGGAGAAGGTTAGCTAGCAGGGAAGAGTGTTTTATAGGAGGCCAGAATCCAGCCCCAGAGCCATTTAGGCCAAACCTCCTTCTCTCCCAAGTTCCTAACAGCTGAAGTTTGGCATTCGATGGAGCAGAACAGTGGACTGCTTTGTTTCTGTCCAGTGAAAACATGCTTATGGGCTCCCCATCACCCTCTGTGAGGTACCAAACATCACTAGTGAAATCCAGCTTGGGGAGAACAAAGGTCTGCACATGACAGGAGCAGACCTGCCCTGCTGAATGCCTTCCCAGCTTGGTTATACTACTCTATCCTAACATCCATCAACTGCTCCCCACCAGGGCAGCATCCCTCTGGTCAGAAGCTGCCTGGCTATGAAATTATTTAGCTGTTTGTAACACCCCATCTGAGAGAGCCTGTTTCTATAGCACTGCACTGCTGGTACAAACCCGGCAATCACTTTGCTCCCACTTCCCCTCTACAAAAGCAATAGCTTCAAGCCAAAAGTTGTGCCCAGCCAGACCCAGAGCTGGTGCCTGGCAGTTGATTCCCATCTCCTTATGGAACCAGATCTTGTCTAGAAACATCTACTGAGTCAAATGGCAGCACAGGAGACAGGGGAGGGCTGGGCAAGGGCAGCTCTGCTCTCTGGACTGGGTTAAAGTCTCATGAGCATGATTGCTGCTCTTCCACAGGCCCCTGCAGCCCCCTCCCGCACCCCCAGAACCCCCCATCCCAACAAAAAGTAACACCCAAAGATTTCACATTGCCAGAGATCCTGCACACCAGGGATCATCTGTATCATCATCATCTTCCCTCATCTTCAACTTCCCTCCTTGCACGTAAATAATGGAGATTATGGGTCCCTGGTAAATAAACCTGCAAGAAAAACAAGAGAGGAGAAAGAGAGGTCAGGTACGTCCGTGGGTTTGTGCCAGGTACTGCTCTGTGACAGTGTCCTGCCAGCCCTCCAGCTGCCACCAACCCAGACTGAAGCAGGATTGCTCATTCCATGAGCTCCCTGCACCTCTCCTTTCATTCCCGAGCCTTAAAGCATCCAGAGGGGCTGGGAGGACTCAAGGCGAGTGCACAGCTTCTTGTTACACAGCCCCACACAGCGATGCCCACACCAACGGCACCGGGTGGAAGGTGCAAAGGTAACTGGATTGGTGCTGAAGCCATCCCCATCCCATGGGATTCACTGCAGTGACAGCCCTGCTGGAACAGGGACGAGTGTTACAGCCTTGAGGGTCCACGTGATGCCAGCGCCAGCTCCTGGTCCTTCACCTGCGAGGTGGAACAAGCTGTGACACTGGGGACACCCTGCACTGCTCACCCCGTGCGTCAGCAGCAGCTCGGGCTGCTCAAGTGGCTCTGCAAGAGGAGGTGAAAATCCACTTCTGTGCAACGGAAAGAGGAGCAGGATGGGCTGCAACAGCCCAAGAGGATGCTCAGAGCCAGGGATTTTAGGGAAGAACGGGAAGTTTTTGCTCTGGTCAAAGTCCCCGCACACAGCATCCCCCTAGCCCTATAACACACCAAGGGTGCTGCATCGATTCACCCACAGCCCTGGCACTGCACCCTCCTGTGCTCCAAACTCAGGGATGCAGAAATACCCCAACTCTGCACATAACCCACCAGCATTTTCCACCTGCTTTGTCTGCAAGCCAGCAAATTCCCTGTGACATCCCATCCAGCAGCAGGGCTGGACCCAGCAGAGGAACATGTGCCCAAAAGATGATACATTCAGGGTGTCACAGCCTTCAGGATGGACCAGCAGAGCTGAGCCCAGGGGAAGCACCAGGGGTGGTTTGATGAAAGCTGGGACCCACTTAACGGAGGGAGCCCTGGAGTTAACAGCAGCTCCAGTTTCCCCTAAACCTAAGCTCTGAGCTCAGTTACGTGGAAAAAAAGTAAAAAGGAGGCTGGATTTAGCCCCTTCTTCAGCAGAAGCAGGTCCTCTGCCACCAGGAATGAGCGAAGGGCTCTGCAGAGACACCAAACAGCAGCAGAGCAGCAGGAGAGACGTGCTGAAGAGCCGCCACTGCCCAGCAAACCGCTCAAATCCCTTTGCCCTCGGAAATCTCCTTAAAGGAATCCAGGCCCGAAGAGCACGTTTCCAAAGGGAGAGGCTGCCCCTGCTCAGAGCAGAGGCCAGGGCCCCGGGCACGCTGCTGTTCAGCAGAGGTTACCCAGGACACGCTGCCTTTGCGGGCTGCCGTCAGGAAGACACCGCT
>NW_009918861.1:6567-9442 GCF_000696875.1 Nestor notabilis
TCAGGGCCGATCCAGGGGAACCCTCTGGAAGATTTCTCCAGTGGTGCAGCTTCACTGGCAGCGCTTCCACTTGTGCTTCCCGGGAGGGGGAGCGTTCTGAGGGGCAGCACGTCCCGGAGCAGCCCAGAGCTCGCAGCTCTGAGGCAGGACCGCTCACCCCACTGACGCACGTTGCTTCAGGGGCTGCCTCCACGGCTTTTAATCCCTCCACTGATGCCACTTAAGAGTTTTTAATCAGCTCGAATGTTCATTCAGCAGCAGCAGGATATGAAGCAGCAGCCCATGGGGTCCTCATCCAGCACCCCAGGAGGATGACACCAGTGCGTGGGGCATGGCAGTGATGGGAGGTGGCCGTGAGGGCTGCGTGGAAGCAGAGGGCTCAGTGCAGGGGAGAGAGGTAACCCAGCACCTTCACATTAAGGCTTGTTCAACCCACACTGCACAACCCCACAGCGTTAGAGGGTCCCACTGAAGCAGCATCCACGGGAGGGCCCAATCAACCCCCAGCAACTCAAGAGGGCAGCTACCAAAAAGACACACAAAGATGCTCACATTGCAGGAGGAGACAAGAGAACAGCCCCAACCTTCCCCAAACTACAAGGAGGGGTCAAATACTCCTTAGGGTGGGGAGCAGTCACAAAGCTGGACCATCACAGAGCCATTAACCGACCATTAGCAGATATTAGCCTAATCCAGCCACTCCCTTACTGTATTAGAAAGGCTTTTGTCCTCTCTGCCCAAAAGGCATGGCTGTGGGAACAGCCTTCAGCACAGCGTGCAAAGGAGAGCAGCTCACCTCTGCTGGACCAGAGCTGGGGAGAACTGACACCCCACACCTGCATTTTGGAAGGGTACCAGAGCACAAAACCTGCTGACTGGCTTGTGTGCAGCATCCACAGCAGAACTAAAGGCAAAGCTGCTGGGACATGAAGGCAAAAGTGGAAGAAGTCGGTGACATACCAAAGAACAAGCAAAATTCTGATTGCCTGGCTCAGGGAGGGTCACAGCTTTCCAGGTTATGACATAAACCAAGGCTGAGCAGGGGCTGAAGCTGTCCTGAGGAAGAACATGACCCACCGCACGACCCAGCAGCGTCATAAGCTGTGCACCAGTGCCACAATAAGAGGTTACATGAGTTTCTTGGCCAACTTCAATTACCTGGGAGCAGAACTCAGGCCCTGCTCTAAATCCCATTTTAAGCTTCTCAAGCAGGTTTCCAATTTAAGATCCGCCTTTAATAACAGCCAGAGGTCGGCTGATTCAAACGCACAACTACACAATGCATTAGAAAAACCCTATAGGAAGCACAGCAAAATGTTCTGCCACCCCATAAAGAAGGCAGAGGAACATTCTGGGTGTGCAGTGAGCAGATGGCTGGTGCTGGGCTCCTATCTGGGCACACTGTTATGCAAGTGCATCCATCCCTGCTGCAGCTGCGTCATGGACTGTGTGATCAGTGCAGACTCAGGGCTGGCTCTGGCTGCAGATGGGGGGGGGGTGCAGAAGGCAGCTGGGTTTTAAGCAAACAGCCCCAGGGTAGGACTGTCCCTCGGTGTTTGTCATCCCTGCATGTACTATTCTGCAGGATGAAGCTTCCCCGCAGGGCAGGGGCTGGTTGCATAACTGAGCAGCACCGAGTCAGCACAGAGCCACTGCACATGGGCACAGCAAAGCCCATCCGAACCTCAGCAGAGCTGTTCCCAGCAGGCAGAGAAGACCCACGCCTGGCCCTGGGGCACAAGGTGGGGTGTCCTGCTCCTGCCCCAGGACTGCTTCACACCCAGCACATCCACAGATTCACTCCCCACCCTAATCCCCAGCCCACACTTGCACTGGGATCAGCCCCAGGCAGAAGCAGTCGCATCAATTCCTTGTGCTGGAGATCTTCGGGGCCTTAAATATTCCATTTTGTAATGAAATCTTTTATAACACGGAGGGATGGTCTGTGGGCCAGTCTGGACAAAGCACTAGTGACAGAACTAGACCCAGCCAATGGGCCTTTCCATTTCCATATTCCTATTGCTCTGCACACAGCACAAAGCTTCACTGGACACACACACACACAGAGGGGACGGGCAGGACATTGCTTTACATAAGCTCAGGAACATTCAAGTGGGCAGCAATGAGGCTTTTTTAGCAAAACCTGCCAAAATGCCCCCACATACTTTCCGGCGGCTGGAGGCTCCCTCCTGGGCACGGGCCAGGCACACAGTCACCTTGTCCCTCCATGCTCTCCTCTGGTCGGGTTTGGGGTGACGGTAGGGCTGGGAGCCCAAGCTGCAGCACCAGCACATGACATGGGCAGGCTTTCAGAGGTCTCTTGTGACCAGCAATGCTCAGGCAGCTCTGCAGCAGCTTGAGAAAGAACCAGGCTGGGAAGACATCAGCCTCACCCCTAGTAATCTGTCATTTTTCACTTCAGTTGAAGTGTTTGGCCAGGACAATCCCTAGTAACGGCTCCTGTTTACACGCTGCTTTGCCATGCAGGCAACACCTTCCAGCCCTTCAGTATCACTGCTTAATGGCACTGCCAACTACCCCATATCCCTGGGGTGCCTTCCAACCATGTGTGACCATCCAGACCTCAGAACCAGGACCTCTGAGCTTGGGATTATTTAGAAACCAAGCTGGGGGAGAAGGGAGAGGACTCTGCTTGAACAGTGCTGAGCTCGGGCTGAGCACAACTGCTTTGTAAGCAGACACAGGTCTAAAAATTAGATGCTACACTCCACAGAGCAGAGGAGGCAGAACTGGCAGCTCCTTCCCTGCCCCTGGATGAGATGGAAGTACCGAAAGCTGGGATCAGAAGGTGCTCACAGGTCTCTGCCATGCACCAGCCAGGACCTCAGAGAGGCAGGGGGGCCGCCCCGCCCTA
>NW_009918861.1:9473-15394 GCF_000696875.1 Nestor notabilis
CCTGCTCTGTTGGGTCTTGGGGCAGCAGTGGGACATGCAGCTACTAACTCTGTTTCCCACCTCTACTTTATTTTTGCAGTAGAATAGGTGGAAAAAAACCTCAGCAGCAGTGCTCTGATGAGTCACTACAGAAATAGCTCTGGAACATAAAAGCCTCCTTTGTGTCACACTACAAAGTGCGTTATCGGGCTGGTACAGGGGACAGAAGAACACAGAAACTGGGGATCACTTACCCAGCTGCAAAGCACAGCAGTGCCCTGCCCTGAATTTAAGCAGCACATGTAACCTGGTCCATTCTGGTTTCAAGCTCAAAGGCATCAGGTCGATCCTGTGGGTTAGCAGCCAACATGTCTTTCAAGAGCTGCTTGATCCCCTCAGACATGGAAGTCCTGCGTTTCTGAGGGATGTGCAGCTCCATCTTTGGGTTTTCTAGCAGCGCTTCCCCAACGGGCACAATCTCAGTCCCCTGCTTGACGTAGGTCCCCAGCAGCTCCTTCTTGGTCTCTGCATCAATGAAGGTGATCCTCTCGATCATGGCCCAGATGATGATGCCCAGGGCGAAGATGTCAGCCTTGGCAGTGTAGTGGCCCTCCCAGACCTCGGGGGCCATGTAGAAATCAGAGCCACAAGCCGAGGAGAGCCAGTACTTGTTCACATTCACATTCCTGTTCTCGTGCCCCCCCTCCTTGCCCCGAGCAGTCAGGCCAGCGCAGACCTTGCTCAGCCCGAAGTCAGCCACCTTGAGGACAGGGGTGCCAGACTTCTCAGTTATCAGGATGTTGTCTGGCTTCAGGTCCCGGTGGACAATGTGGTTCTTGTGCAGGAAGGCAATGGCACTAGTCAGCTGCAGCATGAAGCTCTTGTTTGTCGCTGGGTCAGGTCTTCGTGAGAGCACGTACTGGTTGAGGTCTCCTCCTTCGCAGAACTCCATGACAAACCACAGGTAGCAAGGTTCCTCTGCATAGCCCAGGATCCTCTCACCTAAAAAGGGACAGGAGCAAGAGTGAGTTTATCAGGCACTACACAATGTCCACACCAACTCAGCGCAGGCAAGCAACAGGACTGGTTTATGCAGACAGGAAAGGCTTTAGGAACATGACTGGGATCTACCACACTTGCAGGTACCAGCAGGCACCGCTGTGGCTTCAAGTGCTTTCGGATCCCGTGGAGTGCCATGCACCAGCATGACCTTTATCTGAGCCCACTGCAACAGGGGCCTGTTCCAGGCAATGCACACACATGCGAGTGAGATCAAGCACGCATCTTCTCAGGTGCTTGCAGGGAACATGAAGCAGAGGGTTATTTTCCTGTCCTACCATCAGGAAATTCCCCCTGGGCTCAGACAGCCAAAGCAGCAGAGACCAAAAGCACAAACAGCAGCAAGTCTATAGGAAAAAAAAGAACCAGTTCTATGTGAACAGAAGCTCTCCCACCTTAGCTCTGCTGCAGGAGGCAAAGCTTATACCTTCCTAGTATAACTGTGAGTAAATTGCATGTCTTAACACTGTGCCAGTCCAGCTTAGCTAAGAACAGTCACTCCAGTGTCAAAGCTGGCTCCTCAGACTAGACTTGTGTGTTTACGCATTGTGTTTGTGCTCAGGAACACTTCATACAGCTCTTATAGTGCCAACAAGTCTTTAAGGAGAGGAAACTGGAGGCCCAAGCAGCAAACAACGTTTGCTGGGTGCAATCTCAGCCACACTTACGAATATAAACTTGCTGTGCTCAATATTACACCCCAAGCAGCTTCTTCCTTCACCAGACATCTCATTGAGCTCTTCAAGCTCAGAGCATCTCAGGTCCAACTCACTTTACTCCACAAGCCCCCTGCCAAGGCAAAACACTCTCTTGCACATAACTAGACACAGACAGAAATGCAACAGCATCACATCAGCTAACGGGGCTAGTCTGACACTGGCTCTCCTGCGATGCCAGGTTGCCCTGGGGAATACCAGTGTCAGACCAGCCCCATTAGCTGATGCCAGGAATCAAACCCCACTTCCAGACCCCAGTTTACCTGCACGGAGCACTGAGATGACAGGCAGAGCTCCACACACAACCAGGGCTCTAGGAACTAGGCTTTTTCCACCCTCAAGCACTATAAGGGAGAGAAGCTGGAGGACACCACTCGCCTCTGCCACAGTTCAAGCCACCCAGAGGGACCCGAGTGTTTTGAAAGCAGTTATTAACTCCACCCATTTGACAACATTGGGTTTTGGTTTAGCAAAGCCCTAGAGAGTATCTGGGAAAAGCAGAAAGTTCCAGGAGCAGGTAAAGCCAAGGGCTACGCAGGACACCAAGCCCTGGGCTGCCCTGCGCTGGTCAGCGACTGGTGTGGGTGGGAATATTGGTTATTTGCACAAACAGTCTGTATCCATGGCTACTGCTATGGAAATGGAAGTCTGGACAACAGCAGGATTTGGCTGAACCTCCCTGCCCTCAGCAATCTCCTAGGTCTGGATGCTGGGAGGGAGCACGAACAGGCTGGAAATACAAAGCACTGGGTGCGCTAAACGAGACCCCTAAAGTGCTGGAGGGGGGCTCGGCATATAAACCCAAGGGCCAACTGGGAGCAGCACAGGACAGCTTGGCTCTGGAGATCAAAACACTGACCAGGAAAAGCAGCTTCTCTGGTGTGAGCCACCCTTTGGCAAGACCTGTGTGACAGCACAGAAACTGAAGCAGAGGCTGCTCATCCCCCACAGCCAGGACAGCCCCAGCTCACACTACTCGGGTTTACTAAACCACCATGAGGAGCAGGAGGGTTTGGGTCTTCTCAGCCAGGAACCACACCATGATGGCACAGCAAGCCCCATGCCCATCACACATAGGCAGGGCATGTAAGTGGGATGGTGAGAGCATTCACGGGGCTCAAACACCAGCTCACCAGCAGCCAGGGCCTGGCTTGGACAAGCCAATGTTTGTTTTAACCCTGACAAAGGCTCTGATGTGAAATTTGGCCCCTGAACCTCAGCAAGCAGAGGGAGGATGCCGCTGACCCAGCAGTAGCTGCAAGCACCATGCACTTCACTTTGGGTGGAGTGCTGCTAAGAGAGGCTTCAGCCAAGAGTAATATTTCCTCATTTTCTTTCTATAATCAGAAAGTGCTTTAGTTGTTAAATCATCTTCCTACCTTCAAAACAAACAGCTTTAAACATAAAGAGCTGGCAAGGCGCTTCCTAAAGATGAGCTGTTTGCAAACTCATGTCAAGCAGCCAAGAGCTGAAGAGATGCAGACAGGCCGGAGCTGTTCTCCATCACAAAGAGAGCATCTCCTACCCAAACAGAACAGCACACACCAACCTCTCCATCCTCACAGGAGCCCTCCTACCACCTACCCTGGGAGCTCATTAACAGCTTCTAATTTGCTTAGTATCACAGATAAAAAATAATGTAATGACAGCAGACCCAGCATCCCACTCCCCACATGTAACCTCTGACTCCCTCTGTGCAAAAAGGCTGCACCAGAGGGGAGCTGGCAGCACGAAGCCTGGGAGTTACGGGTCAGGAACAACAAGAGGAGCACATAGAAGCACAGACTGGTTTGGGTTGAAGGGACCTTAAAGCTCCTCCAGCTCCAACCCCTGCCACGGGCAGGGACACCTTCCACTAGAGCAGGTTGCTCTAAGCCCCTGTGTCCAACCTGGCCTTGAACACTGCCAGGGATGGGGCAGCCACATGGCCATGCACAGCCCTGAAGGTGCATGTGTGTCATGGTACCAAGCACGTTGCTCAGGGATGCGCCTCTTCCTCAGGCTCATTCCAGGCTTCCAGCTTCCTCTCTGCACTCTGCCCTTAACTCATCATTCCACATCTCATTAAAACGATGAGGGCTCGGGCTCTGCTGTAGCTGAGCCCCGGCAGTGCCTGGTAGCCAGCAGTGGTGCTCCTGATGCAGCAGGGCTGATTAATCCCCGCCGTGCCCTGAGCCCCAGCACGTTGGCACAGCATCTGTGCCGGCCCGTAAATAGCCCGGCTGCGGTCGTGCCGAGCAGCACGGCAGCACTGCACAGCTCCGCGGCTGCACGTGGGGAGGGACACACCGGACCTGGAGGCTCCTCTGGCCCCAGCTTTCGCTCTGGAAGTACTTATCAGCACTGTACCAGACCCAAAGGCTGGGAGGGCAGCGAGCACGGGCTCTGCCTGAGCCCAGGGCCAGCACAACACAGCCCACGGGGCACGCAGGTGGAAGGCAGATGGAGGGGAGGGCACATTCTGGTTTGGGGAGGGAAACTGCTGCTCTCCAGCCCTGTGATGGAGAGCCCAGCTCTGCTCCCCCCTTCAGAGGGCTGCAGCAGAACCAGGGCAGCAAAGCCCTCCCCATGGCAAGGGAAGTCAGGGGGTTCTCTCTCTACCTAGAGATGAGGGACCTGTAAGTACCCAAGAAGCTTTCCCAAGCCTCTTCATAGGGTGTGCAACCGGACAAAGGGAGCCAGAAACCCTGTATCTGCAGAAAGAGCGTGACTTGCTGCAGCTGGACACACAGCCAAGGGGAAGAGCTGGCTCCTCTCTAGGGAGCTGTGCCTGTGAGAGCACATAAAGGAAGCACCCAGGCTATGCAGAAATCAGGACACTGCCCTCGGAACACACAGCCACCCCCGGGAGCCACCCCAAGGGCAGTGTCTGTGTGTGGAATGTGCAGGGAGAGCAGGATGAGGTCTGCACGAGGGAGAGCCAGGCAGGTCCAGACATGTCCCCTCCAGGAGTGCAGAGGTGACAGGAGAGGTAGGGGCAGCCTGAGACCCTGAGGGTTGCTCAGAGGATGGGTCTTGGTAGCCCTGTGTGAAGTCTGTGCCTGGCACAGGGCTTGGCCTATGGGGGGCATGGGGATACCAAGCTCCCCAAGGAGCGTCCTGGCACACAAATTTGGGGATGGAGGGTGTGGGGTGAGCTGGCTCCGGAGGCTGGGGGGCACAGGGGCATTGAGGAGACCGGGGTCCTGTCCTTTTCCACATCTTTACTACATTGGCAGAGCTGAGTCTGACAAGCAGCCAAGGGAGCAGAAGAAGGGAGAGAACATTTCAGAGATGCCACCATCACAGTTATCAGCTGTGACAGGAGAAGGCGACCCCTGACAGCCCCGTGATGCTGCTGAGGGACCCCAGGGGAAAATGGGGGTGTCAGGCCAGGCCATGGGCACTGGTGCTTCCAGAGCTGTCCCCACAGAGCCAGCACTGGGGGAAACAGGGACAGGAGAACACAAAGAATGGTCCCAAAGGTGTAAGGGCTCAAGGAAGCAGGCAAATGGGCTGCAGCCTTGCGGGGGGCTCAGAGCAGGCAGGACTGTGTGACAGGCATAAAGAGGAGGAATGTCCCCTTGGTGTGAGCAGGGCAGAGACCAGTGAAGGTCCCTGAGGGACATGCGTGTGCTGTGCTGCAGGTCAGGGTCTGCGTGTCTGTGGCGCAGAGCCTCAGGAGAAGGGGGTAAGGGAGAGGGGGGTAAGTGCTGGCAGGGGTGCAGGGAAGGGCTGAGGGATGCTCCCCAGGGCTGGGTCCAAGCCTGGAGGTGACAACAGGAGGAGGGAGACAGGGCTGGGGTGCTGCAGAGGTGCTGGGCACAAGGAGGGACCCCACGGGGAGGGCACAGGAGGGGTGTCCCTGGGAGCAGCACATAAAGGAAGGGGAGAAAGGGCAGAGGACACACAGGCAGAGCCCAAGGGAACGGTACAGAGCAGGGCCCAGCACAGGGGATGCTGGGTGGGGGTCCCACGAGGGTCCTTGGGGTGGGTAACAGCAAAGAGGGGGTGCTGGGGGAGGAGAGGGACCCTGCAGGGAGAGAGCAGAGGTGGGTAATGGGAGCATGGCTGGCCAGAGGGACCCCAGGGCTGGCGAGGAGCAGGACAGAGGAGCCGTGGGGGGGTTATACTGGAGAAACAGTGAGTTAAGGTGGAAGGGAGGGTGTTGGGTGTCCTGTAAGAAAC
>NW_009918862.1:0-1705 GCF_000696875.1 Nestor notabilis
GGTGTGTGGAAAGCGGAGGGACGTGGGGGTGTGAAGGGTGGTGCTGCAGGAGGGTGAGGCAGTGGGGAGGCTAGTGTGAGGCTGTGGGGCTGGGGATGCATCAGGGGTGCTGAGGCTGGGCTTGGAGCGTGCTGGAAGAGCCGAGCCAGGGAGGGCAGGAGGAGGAGGGCAAGAGGCTTGAGGCTCACCTATTGAGCGCGCAGGAGAAGGTGTCAGCAGGGGCGAGTGAGGGACAGAGGCACTGGACTGGCTTTTATGCTGGTCTCAGAGTGCCCAAGGTTTCTGAGACAGTCTTTGTGCATGACAGCATGTTTGTGCAAGCAGCTGGTGCACGTCAAATCCTTGCAAGCAATTAGCTGTGGTTGTGTTTTCCTTCCTGCAATTCTGCAATTTCATGTCATCATTTTGAGGACGTGTCCATCTGGCCGTGGTGGCAGCTTTCAAGTGTTAGAGGCCAAGTGTTAGATGCTTGGTTTTAATGCACATGTCAGGGCATTTGGCAGAACATGCAACGAGAACATTGGTGAAGTGGGGTGCTGTTAGTGAGGTCATCCCGTGGCACTCATGTGCTGCGGTTTGCAAGTTTCTTGTGATGAGGGCATCTCATATCCTCGCAGGTATGTCAGGCTGGTCTGGGCCTTGGAGCTGTGCTGACCGTGAGGGGCTGCCCCTTCCATTGCATTTGGTCCTTCCCTACCCTGCTGCCATGTCACTGCGCCTGTCTTTAGACCTGTCCTTTTCTTTTTGGTGAGCTCTGTGAGAGTCTTCTTGCCCTTCTGACTTGCGAGGTTGTGGGTGGTAGAAAGGACGCTGCCTGTTTGGGCTTCTGCCCCCTTGGGGCCATTCCTGGGTTTGGTGGTGCAAGCAGGAATAGGAAGTCTGCTTGTGGGAGCAGATCATGGTCCTCGTGGGACTGATTGAAGCAGGCAAGCCCTGTGATGTGGGGAGTTCTTCCAAGCACCCCAAATTCTTGTCTTTACCCTCTGTAACTCTCTACTTAAGGGCCAGGCCACTATAATGGGTGCAGTTCCTGAAGGCTGTAAAAGAGCTGATACCACTCTTATCTTGAAGAAGATTAAGAGAGTGGATTTGGAAAAGTAGAGGCTGGTGATCCTGACCTTGTTCCCAGGGAAAGTGATTGATAAAATCACCCCAGAAAGAACTTCAAGCCCAGAAAGCACAAGAAAAATAAGAAGGTGACTTGCAGTAGTCAGTGTAGATTTTGGAAATGGGAAATTGTGCTTGACCAGCCTCTATGTCTTCTCTGTTGAAGTTACTGGGTGTTGGCCAAGGTTAAAACAATGTCTTTTGTTGAGCTGTATTTGAAGGAAGTCTTTGTCGCTGTCTCCCATTACACACTCCTAGAGAAGCATAGAAAGTTCAGGTTGTGATAGGGGCCCACTGAGGATGACTGCAAAGTGGCTGAAGGGCTAGGCCCAGGGGCTTGTGGTCAGGGGCAGGACAAGAGGCCATAGGCACAAGGTAAAACAGATAGAATTCCATTGGCAAAGAAGTCAATCCTTTTTCAGTGCGAGGATCGTCAAAGAGTAGAGGAAGAAGCAAGGCAACAAGTTCTGTGCAGCTAAGGTACATGTGTCTATGGGACCTGATTGATTGAAGCCTGGGTGGTATTCCAGGGATCAAAGGATTCCAGGTGGAGAACAAATGTAAGCAACACATATACACCCCAAACTACTAGAAAGTT
>NW_009918863.1:0-8987 GCF_000696875.1 Nestor notabilis
GTTCACCTTGGACATGTTACGGCTTTGAATGGCAGCACATTGATCAGTCTTGTTTTGGAACAGGTGAAGGGTGAGGAAGAGGAGGAGAACACCTTGGAAGTGAGAGAGACTAAAGTTAAGGGCAAAAGGTGAGTCAGTACCTAGTGTTGTGCATGAGGGTTCCACCATCATCCTCACAGTGAAGCAGAAATACCACCTCAGTCCTACATACCTGGAGATCCCAGAGTCTTCTGGTCCTCAAAAGATATGCTCTGTGCTCAGGCTGGGTCCTGCAGAGCCAGCGTGCACGAGCAGCCAGACCCAATCCCTGCAGCCAGGAGAACTCAGTCCCCTCCCTTAGAAGCTCTTTCCTCGGGAGTTAGCACATGTGGGTTCAGATCTCTGCACTGAGCCCAGCACCAGCAGCACGTACCTGCTCCTCACAGCCACCACAGCTGATAGTGAGGGAACAGTCTTATAAGGGAGAGAACCTATCTCTTAAATGCAGCTCAGGTGCCCTCAGGGGGCTCAGCTGTGCTTAGTTTTGTACTCAGTGCCTTGAGTAATGCCCTGCCCCTGTACTAAGGGACACCAGGTAAGAGAAGCATTGTAGCTGTGATCATGCTCTTACCCACTGCTCCCTTTTGAGGTCTCAAATGCCTGGCAGTGGCGATTACAGAGAGATCCTGAGTGCTCTTGGGCACCGTTGTTCCTGTGAAGCAGAGACTGCAACTGTACCTGGACACAGTTCACTCCCCAGTCAGGAGTAAGCACACCCTCTGTGTGCGACAGGGCATCTGTGCACCTTGGAGGGGCAAATAAAAGATTGGCCCCAGTCACACATGGAGTTGGAACTGGAAGAGCTTTAAGTCCCTCCCAACCCAAACCATCTGTGATACTGTGATATCTGGGCTCCATCCGCAGGGGATGTTGCAGGGGTTTGATCTGAAGGTGCGCTCAGGGCAGATCTCTCATGACTTACCTGTTCTGCTCCCTTCCAGTGGGAAATTCTTCTCAGTGAAGCTGCCGTCTCCTTTGGCGCCAGGAGCCAAGGTCCGGGTATCTGTAGAAATGGTTTTCACACACGTCCTGCAGCCCTACCCCACCCACATCACCCAGAGCGAGAAGCAGTTTGTGGTCTTTGAAGGGAATCACTATTTCTACTCCCCATACTTCACCAAGACCCAGACAACCCGGGTCAAACTGGCCTCCAGGAACGTGGAGAGTTACACCAAGCTGGGCAACCCCTCCCGCACTGAAGACACGATCGAATATGGCCCCTTCAAGGACATTCCTCCCTACAGCCAGGTAAATGTCTGTGCAGGGAGGTGGTGGCTCTGCACGGAGCATCTTGCTAAGATGGCACCTGCATATCAGGGGCTGAGGAGTGGGAAGCAGAGGCCTGAGTTAGCTTGCAAGGAGGTGGAACATGTGCTCCAGCAAGGTGCTCCTCATGCACATGTGATTGCTGACCTCTGCTTGGTCATAGTTCTGGCAAGGTTGTGTTTGTAGTGGGGAAAACTGCTCATCTAGATCCCTCACTGTTCAACTGCACATCTAGATCTCTCACTGTTCTAACGCAGCTAGAGGTGTAAGTACAGCCCAGGTACCCCATGTGAACTGGGCTGGGGTGGCTCAAACCTTCCCATGCAGTCAGCTTCACCTCCGAGTCTGCCAGGGAGGTTCCTCTGTGGGATATGGAGATAATTGTAAGGGGAAGCTGCTCCTTATTTCAGGTCTTAGGGTTCTCTTTTCCCTGGTTAGGACACTCTGAAAGTGCACTATGAAAACAACAGCCCGTTCCTGACCATCACCAGCATGACCCGGGTCATCGAGGTGTCTCACTGGGGGAACATCGCGGTTGAGGAGACAGTAGATTTGAAGCACACAGGAGCAGTGCTGAAAGGGCCTTTCTCCAGATACGACTACCAGCGCCAGCCAGACAGCGGCATCTCCTCTGTCAAGTCTTTTAAGGTTGACATTTTGCATAATTACTTAAATTTAACTTTTTTTTCCTGTGGCTTCCTCTTTTCTTGCATCCCCAGAGGGAAAAAAATAGAGTTGTCCTTTTCCTTTGTACCATACCCAAGTAATGAGGGAATATTGAAGCTCTGATCTGTTTTCAGAGAGGGCTTATGCTAGACAGGAATAGCTTTTGGAGGTAGAATTAGGAGGTTGCATGCTTCATCACGTCTATCAGGTAAGCAAACTGCATACACCTGTGCAGCTAGAGTTCCTCCACGCTCCCTCCCAATCTCAGGGACCCTCTAAACCCCTTAATCCCTGTGCTGACAGTTCTGCTTTCCATTTCTCATTGTTCAAGGGCTGTTCATTCTGTCCCCACGCTCTTATTTTCAGAGCTGCTTTCCCTGTCATACCCTCGTCATGTTGAACAGCATTAATTGGAAGCTCACCCATTCATTCCTTGCTCACAAAGCACTTGGAGAGTTAAAGCTGTGGCTCTGCTGGCCAGATGAGAGAAGCGTTTTGTGTTTTCATCTGAACCAAACTCTTTCTCACTGCTGGAAGCCACCAGGGTTGGTTGGTGTCATTCTCTAAGGTGGTACAGCCAAAGAGAGATCTCATTTTGCTGAGGATAAAGGCAGCAGCAAGCTCTCTGGGGCAGCAAGCTGGAGTGGAGAGGGAATTGCTGTCCTGGTGGGCAGGATGGGCTCCCCTGCTGTCCTGGGATATTTGTAACTGGGCTGGAGGAAACACATCCCTTTAGAGGCCAAGTGATGTTGGTGCTGGCGGCCACTTCTGTGGCTTACTGCTCATAAAAGTACAATTCTCCCACCCAGTGCAGCTAAATGACTGTTTTGCACCTCCCACGTGGAAGCAAGGTTTCCCGATCCTGAACAGCCATGGCTGCTTCCCCCAGTACCACTGGGAATCACTCCCAGCAGATGAAGCCCTGACTGCTGCTTCTCTCCACACAGACCATTCTCCCCGCTGCTGCTCAGGACGTCTACTACCGAGATGAAATTGGGAACATCTCCACCAGCCACCTCCTCGTCCTGGATGACTCCGTGGAGATGGAAATCCGTCCGCGCTTCCCGCTCTTTGGGGGATGGAAAACCCATTACATCATTGGCTACAACCTGCCGAGCTATGAATACCTCTACAATCTCGGTGGGTGGCACAGGGCAAGGGACTAAGAAGCTTTCTCTGTGTTTAAAGGTGGGGATTGTACAGTAAAGAGGTGAAAGCTGTGCCATGCTGCACCTCAGCAATAAGAGTTGCTGGCTCATCTTTCTGGAATGTGCAAATCCACCTTCTCTGTGCTGCCTTCAGGCTCTTGCAGACCTCCAGTTGAAATGGGCTCGAGGGAGTTCGTGGCCCTGCTGCTCAATGCACCCTCACTCCTGTGAGGAGCTGAGCTTCAGAGTTGCCCCGTGTTCTCTGAGCAGCTGTAACCCTCTGCTCTGCCCTCCCTTAGGTGATCAGTATGCCCTGAAAATGAGGTTTGTGGACCATGTGTTTGATGAGCAAGTCACAGACTCCCTGACTGTCAAGATTGTCCTGCCAGAAGGTGCCAAGTAAGTGTCATTGCTCATGGCTTGTTACTGCAGATGCTGCTGTGTTGGTGGCAGTTCTCCAGCTTACTTGAATGGCCTGAGGACAGTGAAACAAAACCATGAGTGTGCATGTGGAGGAGAGCTTGGAACACAGCTTTGCTTCCTTTTAGAGTGTTGTTTAAACTGCATAATTGGCCTTGTGCTAGAGGCTATGGTTGGCCAGCCAGGCCTTAGTTACATCATCTCAAACACGGTGAAGTCATATGGGACTGTGGTTTTATCCACAGGAATATCCATGTGGACAGCCCCTATGAAATCAGTCGTGCTTCAGACGAGCTCCACTACACGTATCTAGACACCTTTGGACGTCCAGTTATTGTGGCACACAAGAGCAACCTGGTGGAGCAGCACATCCAAGACATTGTGGTGAGTGTGGCCTCTGCATGTGGTTTGCCTGAGGAGTTGTGTGTCCAATCAAAACACCCCTGTTGGGTTCCAGAAAAAACTACTTGCTGGGCTCTGTGGTCAGTTCTGCTGCTGGCCGAGATGAGTTCTCTCCCGTAGTAACATGGGTCACTGCTTTCACTGTTTCAAACTTCTCTTCTAGGTTCATTACACCTTCAACAAGATCTTGATGCTGCAGGAGCCTCTGTTGGTGGTTGGAGCCTTTTACATCTTGTTCTTCACCGTGATTGTCTATGTGAGGCTGGATTTCTCCATCACCAAGGTGCTGTATGATGGAGAGCCCTGTGGGAGCGTTAGTGGGTCACTCAGCCATGATGGAGATCCTTCACACCAGTAATTCCCACTGAATATAGTGCTTCACTGGAGCCCTTTTTTCATGCTGCCTGAGCACTGATGCTCCTGCAGGGTTTGAACTGGTGTGCTCAGGATAACCAGAGTTTTGCCTTCTGGATAAGAAGGAATTCCCCCTGAGATGCAGGGATGTCCACAGTTCTCCTTCTGCAATATTTTCACTTTTGGGCTAGGCTGGGTGCTGGAAGGTGCTTGTCCCAGTCAGTACTTGCACCATGCACCTGATTACTGTCAGTGACAACTGCAAAGGGAGCAGGTTTCGTAACAGCCCTGTGCCAGACTGCAGTCATGGCTCGATGCAGGTCACAGATACGACTGCTTTGATCTTCCCTTGTGTCCCGTTGCAGGATCCAGCTGCTGAAGCCAGGATGAAGGTTGCCTGCATCACAGAGCAAGTGCTGACTCTGGTGAACAAGAGGCTCGGGCTGTACCGCCACTTCGATGAGGCAGTGAATAAATACAAGCAGTCACGGGACATCTCCACCCTCAACAGTGGCAAGAAGTCTCTGGAGACAGAGCACAAGGCTCTGACGAATGAAATAGCCTCTCTGCAGTCCAAACTGAAGACAGAAGGCTCTGACTTGTGTGATAAAGTAAGAAATTGTAATGCATTTTTGTTAAGCTCCCCTATTCTACTCTGTCACCTATTCTATGTGAGTTTTAATTTGGGGCTTAGTTTCTGCAGGCCGTATTGTAGGGTTTTTTCCTCTGGAAATGGCTTGATCCTTGCCAGAGTGTGAAGGTCAGGTTTGTCTGTTTGCAGTATTGGTTATGCAGCTCATTAAGTGCAGCAGCTAAACAGCTGCTTGTGCGGTTCCTTAAACAGCCCTTGAACCAGCTGCAAGATCTGTTCACATTAATGCTTCTGTAACACAATCCTGATGCTTCTCGTGGAGCTTGTGACAGTGACAGGCAAAAAAAGGAAGCTATCAACATGTTATCAGTCCTGACTTCACTGCTGACACCAGCCAGACCAAAATCTGCTCCCTCATCTTGCACGTGTGAATCTGGTGCTGACAGCAGGTTGGTAATGTGATGCTGCTTCACTGTGCTACGTTGAAAGCCACAGCACAGTGAGCACACACTTACCTGGAACAGCCACTTAACCTGAAGTGAGGGACACCTCAGTCTCTAAGGTCCACCTTGCTTAATCTGTTAATGACTCGGAGAGTAGTTGTGTCATTGCAGACCCGCTTCTCACACACCATTAACTGGAGGGATGCAGGTTCCTGCTGTCACAGCTGTGATTTAGCTGGAAGCCTTTAGAGTCTGTTGTTAAGCTCTCTTTAAAAGCCGTTGCACCTTTGCCTTGCCAGTGTGTCTCCTGCTTCCTTGGAGCCCCTTTACCTGTGCTGCTTAATTACCCATCCACGAGATACTTGTGATGGCAGAGAGAGGGGATGGCTCAGGAGGCAACAGTCAGGGATGGGAGGTGTTTCACTTAGCATCTTTTGCTCCAGCTTGACCATCTCTTCTGTTCCAGCTTCACTGCAGGGATGTTTTGTTGTCTCCTCTAAACTCGCTGTGTTTCTCCCCATCAGGTAAGTGAGATTCAGAAGCTGGATGGGCAGGTGAAGGAGCTCGTTCTGAAGTCCTCGGTGGAGGCTGAGCGGCTGGTGGCCGGGAAGCTCAAGAAGGACACATACATTGAGAATGAGAAGGTGCATTCCAGCAAGCGCCAGGACCTGGTCACCAGGATCGACAACATCCTCGATGCGCTGTAACCGCCGCAGTGAGCACGTGGAGGGGAGAGGAGCCTGGGAGCGGATGCACCTTGAGCCAAACCTCCTTCCCAGCGGCAATAGGGGAAAAGTTGTGAAATGTCTGAAAGTACATTTTGGGTTTAGATTTTCCTACAGAGCCTGTGTGCTCAGCAGCGTGCTGTGCAAGGGACCACACCATCCTGCTGTTTGGCCAGGTAACAGGCTTCTTCACCAGACGTGGGACTTGGCCAGGGTCTAAGTCTCCCACTCTGGGTTAGCCCTTTGTAGCTCTGCCCTGACCGAACACACACAAGCAGCCAGCATGAGCACAGACACGCTCGTGGCAAATCTGAATGTTACATCACCTCCAGACAGAATAAAACCTTTGTTCTACTTTGAAATAAACCCACCACTGCCTCGCCTCGTGTTGTACTGGGCTGGGGAGGCAGAGGGGCTGCCCCATGTACCGGATGGGGTAGCCTCATCCTGCCCAGGGCCGGGCAGTGCAGTGCTGTGGGGAGCAGGGTGCAGCCCTGACACCTTCTGGTTCCTGTGTGCCTTGAAGGCAGACCTCTGCCACCCTGCAAGGTCCTGACCTCCGGGGATGAAAGCCAAGCCCATGTTCCCTAGGGATGTGCGTGCACCTACACCCTTATGAGGAGATAAAACACCCAACATAGCCCCTCCTGCTACTTCTCACTGTATGCCCCGTGCTTTCCTGCTGCTTGTGACAACAGTCCCTGCATCCTTGTCCCAGATCTCTGCCTTGCTGCTCCCCATGGAGGTGCTGTTGGGAGCCCTGGGGCCACAAGTCCTGCCTGACCAGAGTGAGATGACCAACAGCTAAAATCAGTGGATCAGCATGAACACCCTGAGCCAAAACACACGCACAGTGCTTGGGGGAGTACCAGGGGTACCCAAAGCCAAACAGGCTGTGTGTCTGGGGCAACATGGGTGGGTCCAGGGGAGAAGAGGGATCAAACCTATGACTCCAGAGACACCCTTAACCTTCCATTCCCCCTGGCAGAGGGAAGGCAGCACCACCCTTCCTTCCCCACATTCCCAGCTTCCCCGTGGCTTCACAGGCAGCCCAGACCCCCAAGAGTACAGTGGAGCTTGTGCCAGTTACAAAGCCCGGGGGTGCTGATGGCGTTTCCATGTCTTTCCCTCCCTATCCCAAGCGCTCTGCTGGATCACACCTCAGCCCTCTTGCTCCTGGGCAGCTTCAGATCCTGCTTGTTAATGGGAACCGTGACTGCACAGACAGCAGCTATAAATAGGCAGGATGAAAGCAGCTAAAAAAGCCTCTGGTCCCTGGGGAGAGCTGCCCCAATTCCAGAGGCCAGGAATAAAACAGGGGCTGCAAGGAGCTGCTTTGCTCCTCTCCCTTGTGCTGCCCTCCTGGGTGGGTGCAGCCTCCTGCACTCTGAGCCCATTCTGCCCCCGGTGCTGCTCCCTCGGGTCAGCTCACATACAGGGCAAGGGCGATGGGGTGAGTGGTCCAGGGATGTCCCCGCTCTGGGGCTCAGTGTGGGTCCAAGGCTCATCTCCTATGCACTGATTGGGGTATGCAATGGAGACACACGTGCTGTGACATTCCCCAGGGTGAGCTTCATCCCCCAGCGAGGTCCCCAACCTTTTACCTGTGCACCTGTACCAGCAACCCCCAGAACTGTGGAGACCACCACGAGGAGACACCCCAGACCCCAAAGCACACAGACTCCTCACTGAGCACCTACTAGGGGCAGCTGGGCTTCTGCAGCCTCACAACAGCTCATACACCAGCAAACCCCTTCAACAAACACAGCAGCAGAGTGACCTACAAACCAGAGCAGCTTCGATTCTGAGAATAAACTAGAAAAGGAGGAGGAAACACCCAGTACCTACCAGGCTGCAGGAGAGCCAGAACAACAGCACCTGATGGTAGGAAATGGCTCAATTAGGGCTGGAGCTGTTTGTATCTGCCAAATTTAAAGGGAGCAGCCTCCAATCCATGGGGTGGAGGGAGGTTTGCCAGGGGTGTTGTGGAGCAGCAGAAGCAAAGGAAGGCTCAGATAAAGGAGCACCTGAGACCATGCAGCAGATTGACATCCCATGGGTGATTAAAGTCAAGTCTCACTGGGACCCCATGGTTAGTTCTGCTCCTGTGCAGAGTTTGGAACCGAAAGCTTGGAAGGGCTGAAATTTGCCTCTGCAGGAACGGGAACGAAATGAAGAGAGAGGGGAGGAAAAGGAGTCTGTGTAGAAGAAGGAAAAGGAAACCACACAAAGGCAAGATTTGCCGGCGAAAGCGAGCAGCCATGATTTCAGGTCCCCAGCTCAATGCAGCCACTGGCCCCACTTGGGTGGCTCCCCACAGGTCCCCACTGCTCCCTGAAGCTCCCCACTGCACCCCGCTCACCAGGGTACTGCCCCGCTGCTGCAGGTCCTGGGCAGCCAGGGAACAGCTTCTCCCTCTTGACTCCTCACTTACGCTGCTCCAATGGGAAATGACAGGACCAAGGACCTGCCAGGGAAGGTCCAACTTGTCCTCCAGTGGATGCTCGAACTCGGGGGCTGGAGACAAAGTCAGGTTTTATAGTCATGTGTGTTGTAAATCGCACCCACAGCCACAGCCAGCCCCATCCATCTCCATGGGTGGGCGCACCCCCGTGCTATTTCTGCCCCATGGATGCTGCGTCCCCTCCCTGTGACACCCCCCTCTGCTCCGCAGGGACCAGCCACCACACATCACCACTGGGCTGGCCTTGGGGCAGATCCCGCAGGTCTGTGGCCAGCCCTGGGAGGTGCCACGTTTCTGTGCGTCCAAAACCCATTCAGTTTAACAACGCCTCTTCCAGCTGAGCTGATCCCACTTCGCAGGGAGGCAGAGCCCGGGTGCATGGTGAGCTCCATGTGAGCAGCCGAGCTTTGGTGCTACTGAGTTAGAGCCTTGGGGAGTGTTCACCACACACACCCCCTGCACCAATGC
>NW_009918863.1:9117-9499 GCF_000696875.1 Nestor notabilis
CAGCCCCATGGCAGCCACCCCTGCACAGCGCTGCAGACCCACAGACAGAATTCCCCCTGTGCTCTCTCACCATTTCCCACCCTCCACCCCCATAGTGCTGCCCGGCTCCCAGTCTGCCCGTCTGGGGGCTGCTCAGCACTGCCTGTTGGCTGCAAACCAGCAGCCCAGGGGACACCCAGCTGGTTTGGGGTCACCCTGGGCTGTTGCTCCTGAGCAGTGTTGGGGTGTCTCATGCTCCCGCTCCCAGTGCAGGGTGAGCCATGTCCCAGAGCAGGACCATGTCCCTCCAGGCACCAGCGCCAGGAAGAGGACCCCGAGCCCATGGGCAGCAGTGCCAGGAGGGATGGGAAAGGGTTCCCATGGCACTGGTGAGGTCCATGGC
>NW_009918863.1:9688-9913 GCF_000696875.1 Nestor notabilis
CTTTCCCCCTCTCTTGCTCCTCCTCGTCCAATTTGTCTTCAGGGCTGACACAAGAGAAAACCCCAAATGACAGCTCCTGCCCGGTGCAGTTTTACCACAGTATCCTGAAAAAGGCATCTGGTGAGCTGATAGTGCAGGGGGGCGCCGGCGGGAACCCGGCCGGAAGCGCAGCGCTGGCAGCGGTTGAAGGGCCGATGCTTCAGCGCGGGCAGCAAACAGGAAACG
>NW_009918863.1:10040-10372 GCF_000696875.1 Nestor notabilis
TTTGAGCTACCTCCTCCTCCCGTGCGCAGCGGAGCTGTAGAAACACCACGGTGTTGGCACGGGCCTCTTCTGTTGCGGTTGCTGAGACCTGTCTTTGATGGCTTTGGCTTCAGGGGATGTTCCCCGTAGGTGCCACCAGCACTGCATGGTGCCCATGGAGAGAAAACCCACCAGCCTGAAGCCAGTGCTGCGCTGGGGGCTCCGTTGGCGGTGGGGAGCATCCTCCTGCGTGGGGACACGAGGGCTGCACGTGGCGGTGGGACACGTGGCAGAGCAGCGGGATGCAGAGCAGCGGGATGCAGAGCATCGCTTGGCCAGCAGGGATGCGGCTG
>NW_009918863.1:10405-11417 GCF_000696875.1 Nestor notabilis
GAAAGCAGACCCGAGAGCATCCCGCGCCTCCTGAGTGTCCCGCGCTGTGCCCAGCTCAAAGAGAAGATCCCCCTCCCAGAGCCTCCGGGAGCACAAGGGCAGGGAGCAGGGAAGAGTGAGCTCATGGCTAAAGCAGGAGCTGCACCGCACATCGTGCTGGGTCCTTCCTCGCTAAGATATGTTAACCAGGGCACACGGGCTTTGCCGGCTGCCTCCGTGTCATTTTGCCTCAAGGGGGACTCATCCCATCCCCTCTACCTCTGTTCCCTGCATTCCAGTAAGGACTGGGACAAACCAGGAACCATCTCTGCTCCCTGCCCTGTGCTGCCACTGCCAGGGGGTCCCAGGCAGCCAAGACACCACTTCCCTGCTGCTCCGGGGCTGATGGTTGTGGCAACACACGTTTATTGCAGCCTTTGGCACCAGGAGGGATTGTACAAGCTTGAGGCATTCAGAGGGGAGTGAGGAGAAGAATTCAGAGGAGGTGATGCTGAAAGTGAAAACCCACATGCAGTTGGCAAGGACAAGGTGTGAGCTCACGTATAGACGATCAAGTGGGTACCACCACAGGGAAAGTGAATTACTTGGGTGCTAAAGCTAAAAAAGGAGTAATAGAACCAGAGCTTTGGGGCGAGCTTCCCAACAGAGCTCCCTGTCCTGGAGAAACTGGTCCCTGACAGCAGCAGCTGCTGTTCAGGATACATAAAACTCGGCTTATGTGGAAAGGAGCTGGTGGGACAGAGCTGCAGGAGGACTCAGCACTGTTCCCCTGCAGACCTGCGAGGAGGGAGAGGGAAAAAACAAGTGAGAAAGGGGCTGAGATGGAAAATGCTTCTCCCTGACTCCTCCCCAGCCCAGGACGGGGAAAAGGCTTTGGGTCCCCTCCTGGCGGCAGCAAAGGAGCTGCAGCTCTCGGGGGGTGCTGTAGATAGAGCGGGCCTCCGCGGTCCCCAGGGCCGCACCGCAGGTTTCAGCGTGGGATTCCCGCTGTGGGATTCCCGGTTCCGCGCTC
>NW_009918864.1:0-1171 GCF_000696875.1 Nestor notabilis
GCGTGATGCGAGGGGTGTGATGCGACATGGTGCAGTGCGATGTGGCGCGGTGGGTACCACCACTGCAGTGTGCACGCCGCGGGGCTGGGCTTCCCATCGCTGCCTGCCCGGGCTTCCTTCAGACCTTCCTCTGCATTCCCAAGGTGTGGTTTCCAAACCCAGTAGTTATTTAAACCTCACAGGGAAGCGTAACCACAAATGCTTTTCCCTGCCCTTAGTTTAATAGCCTAGCAGCCAGAAAACATGGGAGGGGTGTTCTACAAACTAGTTTGCTGTGAAATGAAATTAGCCAGAGTGAAGCCGATTTCCATTTTAACCACTGCTGTTCTGCATAAAAAAATACACCGGGGCTAAACCCCGGGTGTATCACCAGAACAGAGAGGACCGGATCCTGATCAGAACCACCATCCAAGACCTTCCTGTTTATCTCTCTCTCCGCAGCTCACAGCTTTGCAAGAGCTGCTGTGTTTGGGGATAAGCAGCCTCCAGGGATGCCCAGACCCAGCACGTGGCATTCCCCTTCGCCAAAGCCGTGCCGTGCTCCTGCCAACGGGACAGGCTGGAGCCAGGCTGAGCCCTGGGCCCTGCAGGGACCTTCCCTCCCCGGGGACCTGCCCTGGCACCTCCCCCGGTGCCAGCTGGGGAATGCTGCCCTCCGGCACAGGAGCTGGGTCTCCCCGGCAGATGCTGGCCCTGCAGCAGCCCAGAGCCCTGCAGACAGCCCAGGGCGAAGTTTCTGATTCAGCATCACACTTCAACCTCAACCCGGAAAACAGCTGAAGAACAATGACAAGACGTCAGCGTCTCCGGGCTGAAAACCAGCCGCTGTCACACAGCTGCCACAAGGAAGGAGAAGGCCGCTCGCTTTGGGCCTCGGGAACTTGGGCAGATTTGAGAGGGAGTATCCAGAAAGTGACATTTCAAGCATCCTTCCTGTGTGCCCAGCGGAGAAGTGGGATCATGTAAGAAACAGCCCATTAGGAACCACAGGGATCAAGCATTTGAAAAGGTTTATAGTTTAAAAACCTCCACGGAGGACGCTCTTTCTGAAGCAGGAGCAGCAGCTTCTGAGCCACCCCAACGAGGCTGGGGTGGACCAGTGAGAGGAAAGCCAGGCTGGAACCCTGCCCGTTCTCACCACATCTGCACCGGCAGGCGCAGCAGCCCTGCC
>NW_009918864.1:1509-1798 GCF_000696875.1 Nestor notabilis
GCGCCGCGCCGCTGCGGCTGTGCCCCCCCAGCCGGAGCGTAGCGGGAGGCACTCCCAGGAGGTGAATGGGCTGGTCCTGGCCAGGCCCTGCTCTGCACCAGCCCCGGTGTCCACCCGAGCGTGCCCGTGCCCGTCGGTCCCCCTGTACCTGTGCCTGGAGCCTGCTCTGCCGGTTCATGGGTGAGGGTGTCCCTGCCTTACGAGAACTCAGGTTTTTAATGAAACCGGGGTGAAGTACGTGTAAAGCACAACAACCCGCTGGTTCCGAGAGCCCCATCCTGCTCGACGG